>NC_139805.1:24102557-24242557 GCF_963457635.1 Microchirus variegatus | reverse complement strand
AATGATAAAAAAGTCAGACAAATGATTTAAGGTAGTGAATTTAAAGAGAGAGTCTGCCAAGGACACCTACTGTTATTGGAACATCTTTTGTCCCTGAATTTAATAAGTGTAGATTCAGCAGCTTTGGGCGATCTGTGTGAAACAAACCAGAACAGAATGATAAGAAAGAAACAAAAGACAGGAAAAACACTGTGTAATTAAAAACTGAAACATCTTTGCTTTAGTTTGTACCTTGAGAACGCAGTGTACCAAAGTCAAGCATCTCTGTGGAGGAGTATATACCAGGGGCTGAAAGTGAAACACCAAGTTAAGAATGGAAAAAAAACACTGTACACTCAGAGTTTCAGACAGTGCCCTGCAGGTTAAACACACCTGATGTGACCTCCACCTCCACAGGCAGAATGATGAACTGGTCTTCATTGGGGGCATTGGTTTTGATCCTGATGAAAGCTGTGTGATTGTCTGCATCTCTGGACGAGAAACTCGCTCTCATCACGCCTTTCGTCTCAAACGGAGGAATCTCCTGGAGAAAGAAGGTCAGTGTTGGTGACAACGTCTCCGCTCGCCGCACTCATCGCTTTCTTCAACTTCAAACCAAGATTCAATACAAATCACAGACACCGTGACATGAAACCAACCCATAATTTTCCCGTGCCTCCCTGTTGTCCTGTGGGAAGCTCCAGATGTAGATCCCCACCGCTTGAGTACATCTCAACAACCTGGGATAACGCAAACCAACATAAACACATTAAATCCATCCACAAGGTTAAAAAACACAAAAAAAATCATAAAAATTGACAATAAACAGCCCGAAATTGAAAATAATTCAGATCAAAGTAATATTTTGAAAGTCACTAGGCCTGCAACTAATGATTGCTTTCATAATTGATTAACTATCAATTATTTTTCTGACTGTTGGTCCACAAATGTCAGAAAATGATGACATTTGATGTGATGGTATCACGTCTTGTTTTGTCCTAAAACCAAAATTATTCAGTTTTAATGATTCTTTTTAATTATATGGAGCAAAAAAACAGAATACATTCACATTTAAGACTTAAACAGACACTTAAAGACATTAAAAATTATAAAACAGTTACTGGTCGCAGCCCATCAACAAGACACTCCGTTTAGACGTGTACCGACTAAAGTGCATTTTTTGGTAAGTTACCTGCAGTGGTTCGCTGTACGGGTTGTGGATGTTGATTAGAGGTGAAAAGCTACTGTTCACTGGGACTCGAGCCCCAATGAAGGGCCTCAGTCTGTAGGGGTTTGGAATGCCCACCCCAAAAACCTTCAAGACACAGGAGGTAATTAAAGACAGTTAGAGATGCTACTAAATAGGTTCTTAAAAAAGAAAGAGTAGTGTTGACTTGAGTCTGTACCTGGTATGTAAACACTCCATGATGTGATGTATTAATAAATAAAGTGTTTTCTACATTCCCAACCACTCGAGCGAGAAATACTACATCAAACGATGTGTTTCCTCCTGGTGGAATTATCTGTTGAGAAAATAAAACACAAAAAGTTATTTTTTCCCCCACTTTTCAAAACAAGGAGCATATTTTGCCCTAACAAATGCATTACATATGAAAGGGTTTGTCTAATAACAACACATATCTTAACACCTGACCTTAAAGGTCAACTGCTACGCAAACATTACAGATACGCTCCAACTTTAGCATTACAGTGATGACTCTTCGCAATCGTTTTTGCTGCAGATTCTCAACAAAGTAACAAAGACAGATGAAGCAGCCTAAGGCATCTCGTCCTGCAACAACACAACACAGAACAGATCATCTTGTGTTCAGGGTGGTACAAATTGTAGATAGGGGAACTGAGAGGAGGCCGGAATTTAGAAAACATTCTCAAACATCCACGTCAGTGTGAGAAAGTCAGCAGATAAAACCTGGTGCTGACATAAAGCAAGATAAAAGAAAAGAAACACACGCTTGAACGTGAACACTGTAAACACATCAGTCAGTGAATCATTCTGTTCTTAAGAAAAAGAGATGTTATTGTTTACCACACTGTAGTAAAGCTAAAAATAAAGAAGTCAAATAGATAGAACATTAATCTCTCTTGTATTAATGCAAGACAATTTATATTAACTATGTACAATTCAAGTCTTAATGTGAGACTGGTTAGGGTACTGGTAGTTGTTTTTCTCTCAATGCCAGCCTGCCTGCTGGTGCTCCCTTCAAGGCTTCACCAGGTGCCAATAACCTGAATCTTCAAAGTAAAACTAGACTACACAATCCAGCCTGGAAGGTGAAAGCAAGGTTTAAAAAAAAAAGCAAAAAAAAGCACTGCTTCATTTGCTTCTGCTTCTCATCATTATTGCTCTGATTGCAGGGTAATAACTGAAGGCAACATCAGATGAGAATCATCTTCATCAACTATGGAAATGAACAAAGCTTTTATACAAACTAATCCCATGACAGAAGATGAACGACTTTGGGCAGTTTGCTTCAAAACCACATTGACTTCTTCCCCACTAAAAGACTTAATGAACTGCACTTCTGCTGCAGTCCTGCTCTATTTTTACAGCGAACACACACACACACATAAACCACAAGAGTTTCTCTTCAGGGCGATTCTTGGCCTCTCTTTGTAAAAGAGTACACCATGTAAAGCTTAATATGGAAGAAACAACACACATCACACATTAATCTTAGCAAGTGCAAGGTTAACTTTAAGGATGTAGTAGTATGCTTTGTCTCATTACCCGGTCATAAAATACTAACATTATGTTATGGAGACGTGCCGTGTGTCGAGCCCTCCCACCAACATTATACATGATATATGAACCGAGGAAACATCATGATCTCTGGAATATTCCACCCATATTGACATACATTTCATTGTGTTAATCGTGGCACACTTTTTTCTCACCTTTTTTAAGGTGACTGTGTAGCAACCTTTCCACTGAAGGGACACGTGCATGCAGCGGTTTAACAAACCAGCCAATGGGAGGTACACGCTCTCATTCTAAAACATCTTTGTGATTGGTCAAAACCTCCTGTCCCAAGCCAGCTCTCTTCAGGGCTGGAAACAGTGGCTCGAGGAGGTGCACAACTCTAGTTCTCTCTCAGATCACTTTACATTTCATTGTTATATATTTTGTATGCCATCTCCTGTACTTAATTTAGGCCGAGTACAGTTTGAAGTATACTGTGCTGCTGTAACTCAAGAATTTCCCCATTCTGGAATCAATAGTCTAAACTAAAAGGTTATTATGGAATTACTGACCAATAAAACAAAGATGGTTTAAAGGTCCAGAGTGTAAGAATAAGTATCTTCTAATGGCCTCATTTGTTCTTGAAGTATCAGTATGCAAAATATTATGTTCATTTCACTTCAGAAATGACCTCTGCAGTTGGACACAGGGGAAAAACATAGATATCGAAATCAGACCAAGCACTCCCGATGCATTGTTGATTACACTATTTATGCCTTTATTGACTAATTTATATATTTTATCTGCCGTCTCGTGTATTTTATGACCTGTTGGACTTGAATTTCCTTACAAGGATTAATAAAGTACGTCTTATCTTATATTGTATATCAGCAATAAAGACCAATATCCCTACAATAAATTATGTGCGTTTTGATTTGCAATATTAGTACTCCTACTCACGCTTTGCATGGTTTGTTTAGACTATGTGTGCCAGATCCTTCACATGACTTGATAATATTGCCGTTTACCTTTCATTATCTTATTTACAACTCATCTCTGACATGGAATAGTTAGACAATCCAGTCCCATCCGAGTACCTTGGTGTGGTCACATGTTTAAGTGGTTCATGTGATTTCCATCAGGACTTGACAACATTATTGTCAGTACCTTAATGCAGTTGGCTACTTGTTTGCTGTCGGGACTTAAAAGGAGAAAGCTCACCACACCAAACCAAACCAAACATTCATGTCTAATGGAGCAAAGAAAAACAACTCCAACTCCACCTATAAGGCGGGAAGATACATTACAAAGCTCTATCGTGCCACCAATTTGATCGCAAAAGAATCTTTTTTTTTTTCCATAGGTGGCACAGGTGCACGCAACATCTCATATGCCTATACCTTGGACTTTCCTGTGTTTCTGTGAACACCGTGTTCTCAATCAGCACTAGAACTCTCACTCAAGGAAGGGTGATGTCGCGGTCAAAGGTCATTTTGAGAACAGCAATGAACGAGGAAAACGAGCCGGGAATTCAGGATGCGGAAAAATAGGCCCACAGGAGCGGTGTGTGTGGTCTACGTGATATGCATGTATGCATCGTATACCTAGTACAAAAAGACCAGGATTTACAAATAACCACTCAAAAATGTGCAATGATATCAACACCAGCAAGAAAAAAAAATTTTTGCAAATAAAAATGTGAGGATGTTGGTCATTTTCATTAGATAATACGTTATCACGGGCAGAAATCCCATGCCGCTTTGAGGTCAACCAAGGTGACATTAAGCAGAAGAGACCAACTCTTTTTGAGCGTTTTCAACGGCCTAGCCCTGGATCTGCAGCCAACACGATACGTCTGTGCAGAAAAAAACGCTGCTGCAACTACAAGGTGTTAGCTTATGCTTGCATTACTTTCAAATACCACTGGTTCAGACAAGTCAGCAGATACTCCGTGTCTGTGAATGCAAAGCAGTACAGTCAATTTGGATGCACCTAAATGAAAAAGTTGGGCACACCAGCAATGCAAACAGTGAGTCTGGAGCCTTGCATTGTGCGTCTTATTCAGTGGATCATTTACAATAATCATGCCACCGACTAATTACTGTCATAGAAATCGTTTACAAAGCCTGATGATCAAATAACTCGCAGCCATCTGCATTTCCAACAATGTTCACAATTCTTGAGAAAGTTCAGCTGCGGACAAATACAATGAGAGTAATAAATACGGGGAGTACTTACCCTATTCTGGAAAAAGGATGCGTGAAAATGTGCTGTTGTTGCTGATATTGATATCAAACTAATTTCCTCTGAGCTTGGATTATGTAAATAAACTTTCTCCATTTTTGGCATCCCAACGGGCCTGTAAAAGATAACAAATAAAGAAATGAAAAGCTCATTATAGAGGAAAATGGATACAACAAATAACAGCCTGGAATTATTTTTTAGATAAAAATGTATACATAAATTGGCATCTTCCCAGCATTGTTAAAAATAACCCTATTTAATTTATAGGGTTAGGGTTAGTACTGGCAAAAAGACAAGACATTCCTTTGGGTTACCACCTTTAAACGTTTGATTTGGTTAAAAAGGACCCTACCAGTGTTTTGCCATCAGCTGCATACACTGCACTGTGCACTCTTGCCAATCATTATCCAAAGTATTGCATACATCTTTGATTTCCTACAGCATGTGGTTTCTTTCAATTTCAATGCGGTATGAAAATCTTTCGCAGAGACTAGTATCTCTGGTTTTTATGAATCCACTCACTGCGTTTAATGCAAGATGACATCATTTCAACAGGGTAAGCCAACTAATATTGTAATACTGTACATTTCTTTGAAATTCAAATGATTAAACCTGAAATATCACTTATGCGGTGACTGAAATGAAGCAGATAAAGAGGCATGTGTTTTTCCCCACAGAACATTATGCACAGTTCACCTGTGGCTGAGCATCTGCAGAAGACATTTTGACATCCTGCCATCATTTCATGCACTTCAGAGACTGGGTAAGAATTTCTCAAGGCTTTGTTTGTCATGACTTCAAAACATTCACAGCTGATAAGTGGATTGTTTTTTGTTGTAGCAAGATGGGGGAGTTGGGTTCGGGAGGGGGAACTGAGGGCTGACACGAAAAACAGAATTTTCCCTATACTGCTTTCCATAAACACGGAATCGTTTCAAGAAATATCACACACAAACCCTCAAAGCAACTCTAAACACTGTATGCCAGGCCTGTACGTGGCACTGTAATGTTACCACAGATGAAGATGTGGAGCATTAATGAGAATATTTTTGAATCCAGATTGAAAACATTTCTTTTCTAATGCGCTAATAAATGAGCACTTATAAAGCACTTTCAATTTTAATGTTTTTCAGCACTGTACGTTTATATTTTGAGTAAATGATTGCTTTATTCTGCACTATCAAATGTTATGCTCCATTTTAGTTTAACGTTTTGTTTTCTTCGTCTCTTTTTAATTATTCTGTACTCTTCTCTTTAATTGGGTTTTGTCCAAATTGTACATTTCAATGTTTCAATTGTTGAGTTGCTGCTGCCTTAGCAGGGTTTGGGCTATGACATCATCATTTTTCCAAAGTTGCAAACTGGTTGCATGAACAAAAAAACAAGGGTGTTTTTAGCTGTTGGATCAAAATAGCATTTTAGGGCGACCAAAACACTGGTTCCATGTGGATTAAAATCTGATATTACACAAAAACTTTGTACATTGTCCTAAACTCATTCATGTGAACGGACCCTGAATCATATGCGCTCTGTCTACACTCAGTTAATGCACTATAAGCCACACTTAAGGTTAGGTCATAACACATGGGTGTGCACCTAGTGTCAGAGTGGAATGTGAGCTCATAAGTAGGACGAAGAGGGAAGGTAAGGGCTGGTGCTGGAGCTAAAATATGTGTTTTAGTGTGCATTCCATAGATAGTTTGAAATGCATATTCTGTCATCCTTATCTATGGACAGGCTATGTTCTGTCACATCCACGTACCTTTAGTTTTTCTTAACATCTATAGTGTTTTGCTGCACGTTTGCACAAGGTGGCTCAGTAGCAGTTTACAATCTGTCCATGTGGCATGGAAAATGTGGCATGAAAACACTTCTTGTGCTTTGCTTTCCCCCCCACTCAATATAAATAGTAATAAAAACACAGATCACATTGCAGCGAAATATGAAAATACATATAAAGACACTCACTGTTCGTGAAAGTCCAACATTGGGGGTTCGAACTGTATAGGTCGGCAATTCCCACGGTGCGGGGACGTGCTGCGGGAGACAAGAAGACGGGATAGTAGCAGCAGAAGACTTGGAAAAATAGTATCCATTTTGTTGTGTGCATTTCAAACAAATGAGGCCCAAAGCACACATGCACAGTCCCCACACTCAACGTCCTGGCCTTTTTTCAAAATGCATTACGATGGATATTGGACCACTCCCATTTGCAGTGTGCTATATTTCCATATGCAAAATCCATCGACTGAACAAAAAACGAAAAATCAAAAGAGGACGGAAACAAATGAGCCCTTCTCGTCACCTTCTCTCACACAGAGGAAACAACTTCTGAGCATCTGTTTCATCAAACTAGTCGTAGAAAACAGTCACTCACCAAACCTGTTCAACAACAGGTGTCTCTTAACAATAAACAAGGCTGGCCCTACAAAGAGTTAACTCTTATTTGGTGGAACAGAACAATGTAATGAGAACCTCCATAAACATCGCATGAAAACAGTTAATCGGGAAATGCAGGTGTGGTGCATAACTGGGCTTTGAGTCACATAAAAGTCCCGAAAACATAGACATGACATGTTCTTTTTAACCTGGGACTACTCTTTACAATTGGTGTCTATAACAAAAGATTAGAAGCCGAACAATATGGGTTCTATAGCCAATGCCAATCTTCAGGAATTAGGGCAGCCAATAGTGATATCTGATGCCGATTTCTTTTTTTTTTTTTCATGTTTGACTGGTTTCCTTTTTTTACCTGAGAAAAAAGTTTCATCATAAATGATGTCACAAAACTGCTTAACATTTATTGAAAAACATGGTCTGTCTCACAATCTGCATTTCATCTCTACGCTGCAGTACACTTCTGTACTATATATTCATTCAAGCGATTTTCAAGCACTTGTTACGAATACATATAGTATATACACTCAAAATTATTATTACACTTTTTAAAATCACATTAAAAGAAATTGTGTTATGCTACAAGCTACAAAAATCATAGTTTTGTAATAGTACGGGGATAAAACAAATTACAGGAAGTGGCCTTACAGAGCGAGTGAGAACCAGACAGAGCTGTTATGCTCATTCTACAAATATTTTAATTTCTCAAATATACAAACTACTCAGTCAGGTGGCTGTGGAATAAATATAGTTACAATGTGAAGTATTTTCAATTTGTTTTTTCCAAATATTTTTCAGACCTTGAAAACACAACATTCAGGGACTTCGAGCACCCTTACAAAGTCTGATTAAAAGATATATTTTTTTCCCATTCACTGGTGCCTTAAACTATTTTAACAATTAAATGTAATGACTCTTAACAATACCGCGCAGTCTGACAATTGACCAGAGACCAGAGATCAGTTTCACCCATTTACTACTATGCCTACGTGTACAGGAACTGACAATGGTGGAGCTTCGCTATAGACGGGATGGATTTCCATCCCCTGAGGCGCACAGCAATCCACACCGAATCCTCCACCATGCACCATGTTCCTCTGGGATAATCTGTCATCTGTGGAGCCAGTTGTCCCACCTCTGATTAATATAACAACTACTGACAAAATTCTTACGGGATTAAGGATTGAGATGGATCCTGGCTGTGAATTCGGAGTGGCCTTTTCGCTTGCCACTTCAGAGCTAATGTGTTGAATGTCAGAAAGTAACTGGAGAAGCAAGGGAGATTGTGGCCTCTTGGCATCAAAATCTGCATATGCCCAGTGTCAGAGCAACATTAAGATGACAAGCACATGAGAAAAATGGCTGTGAAAAGGCTTCTAATTCATTTGGAGGTGACAAGGAAGCGCACACACAAGGAAAAATTAGAAATTCACCATTCATAAAGCCTGAAACAACAGAGTCGAACCTTCCTCCCTCACTGAAGGGAGTGTTCAAGCTATGCCAAAGCAAGATAACCCTTTTATGGATTAGAAAACCCTGTGTCAATAGTGAAGGGCTCACTGTATGTTGCATCCGGACAAAGTACTCGTAGATAATTAAAAACGAGGGAACAACCTAACCACGGGCAATTGTCTGTACTAGTAGTAAACAAAAAAAAAAACATCTGTCTGTCTGCTACACCCTTGCCTTGTCAGAGTGATTACATACTCAAGTTAGCCTGCATTAGCCTGCCCTTCTCAACACAACTCCGTGTAGATGTGGCAGGAAAGAGGCTGGTAAGTCAAAACCACGGGTAACAGACACTAAACTTAGTAAGGGAGGATGACCTCAGGGAGAAAAAAAAACCTCTTTCACTACTACTTCATGCTTTTGATCATAGGACATTGCGCCTGATTCACATGCACACGGTGGAGGCATCACATGAAACGCTTCAAGTCACTTTGAATGGATCAGTATCAGGTGTTAACGAGCTGCGTTGCAGAGCCATTGCTCCGTTTTTCACCCATTCCGTGTGTCAAAAGCTGAGAAATTCAAAGCAGCAAGCAACACAAGCATTGGCTTAACCAATGGGGCAACTCCGCTAGCTGCAAAAAGAACTTACATTGAATGGAAGTCTATGAGCAAATTAGTTTCCAACATCAGTAAACTTTTTCTTGCGGAGTTAATGATCTCAAACACTAGTTGTACCTCTTCTTCAACAGCACATGATATAATTCCCTGAAGGCTTGGAGCCCCCCCTTGCTGCAGCAGTGAGCAGTATTCAATGTCACATGACCACGAATGGGCCTACATGATCACATGGCCTCTTGCTAGCATCCTCCAAACCACACCTCCCGGCTTATTTGCACCACTGTATTTTAACATTGCCAATAAAATTGTTACTTTGAGAGCTCAATATTTTCTCAGAGCATCTGAATGTTGTTATGGGTACCACTTGCCACATGGTATGTGCTCACTGGTGTAGACATGGCCAGATAGCGACATTTAGGTCAAACAGACCAGAGCGGAAACTCTGAATAAGCGCTGACATGGAGAGTATGGCCCAGGCCTAAGTTAGTATGGCTTCATTCACAGTGCACCATGGCCTTGTACTGTGGCTGCTATGGCAACTCAAGATTATAGAGCACAAGCTTTTCTTATACTTGTTGCCAACGAGATGTGATAAAATTCCTGCCCGGGTGCGTTAGGCTCAACAAAAAACACTTTTTTGTATTTGTTCACATGACCTTGGCTGATAAGGCATTTTACCAATTTGTTACAGTGTATTTTCAAGAACATGTTTGCGCCCTAAAATAATTTAAAAAAAAATACAAAAAATTGGTCAGCTCAGATCAGGAACACCTCAAGATATAGTAACACATTATTATCATTATATATTTACATTTATCCCTCATTTAGGCTCTGATTTTGTGTTGCACTGCCTTGCATGAGCAATTTAAGAAGTTTGAGTTAAATATTGCCGTGTTATAAATGCAAAATAGATGACCGTGACCACATGAGGCAACATCAAAATACATACATCTGGACTATAATAGAGGATGAGAAATTAAACTGAATAGTAGCCCTTGCAAAGTGCAAATTAGGTAGTTTCAGCTAGACTCAACCTCGATGACTTGGACTGAGAACACTGGGATTTGACTAATTTTTTTTCATGAAAGTCTTAGGATTCAAATCTGACTCAAACAGAGAGGACTCAACTGCAACATTGCTCCGAATTTCGTGAGGAATAAATTGCCAAATCTAATGATGCACAAATATTGAATGAACAGATCAGCATTTAAAAGCACAGAACAAAGGAAGACAACAGCAACAAAACACAGCAAAAATTCAGCTTAAAAAATTGATGGAGCTAAGAAGACTGAATGGCGCTTGACGGGCTAAGAACTAGCCACGTGCTAAACCAAAACAAACAAGCTGAAAGAGGGCGCTTTGCCCCCTATCAGAGCGGATAGGTATGTAACTACGATGTAGCTTCAGTCAATATGTCAATGATGCGCAGCTGAATGGTTTAGTCAAACTTGACTTGCCTGTGTGCATGGAAACGTAATGAGTGTAACATAAGCTGTCTTTGTGTTAAATTGTTGAAAGACACGTGAAATATGACACCTTTAACAAAGCAAACACCATTTTGGAAAGCGAGTGAAAGACCCCCCGCCCAATCCTACACTTCTATAGCAGACATAAGGAAGCACTGCGTTTGCACCATGTTTAGAACACGTTGACTCAGTCCATTGGCCCATCAAAATGTCCATCATCTGACACCAAATCTTCCGCTTCATCAGGCGACTCGCCTTTCGTCATGTGACCAGACTTCACTTCTCTGTGAAGTGACTCAGCTGCTGCTCCGAGCGGACACTTTCAGTTTATAACTGGTCAGACCACTCACTAAGTAAGTCTCTGGTATGTTCAAAGGTTTTGGATAAAACGGGTGCGACAGGTGATACTTGAAAATTAACCAATGGGTTTGATGCACGTCTGACCAAGAGCTTACCCAACACGGACTAAAGCATAACTTGGCATAGGAATTCAGTTCAGACACAGTACAGGTTTTCTGCTCAGACTTTAAAATATGACTTGAATTTGTATGAGTTTCAGAAAGTGAAACATGCATTTTCATATGATCATGCGTCTCTGTATCTGTAACAGTCCCTGTAGCCTTCAGCTGGCATCAAAACAAAAAGCTGTTTAGTTTGTCCATTATGGCTATTGTAAATCACTGTGGTCCAAAATGGCAGCCTCAGCAGAGGTGACCCCGCTTCCGACATAAATATAAAAGGCTAATTCTAGGGTAACAATGAGGTGTACACATCATAAAAATGAAGTAGGTGACCTGAATTTTACACACTGGACCTTAAAGTGTACACAATCGAATGGATAATGTGAAATGAGCACATTTGTATTATTCTCGAATACATCAACATGGCAGCCCTTCATATTATCGTCCACCCTTCAGATAGCTCTCAGCCTCAAAAAGGTCATGACCCCTGGTGTGAAATTATGCACAAAAGCACCGGCCTGCTCAACTACAGCCTCACTATGATGACCAGGACATTATTCAAATACATAAACATCAGCAGATAAAAAGGGGAGGATATTTCTAAGGTGATAAATTCAAACTTACCTTTGTTGATGATATAAACTAAAATCAATGTCAGATTCTGCCTGCAAAAAAAAAAAAAATAAAATAGACAAGGTGAGTGATTACTTAAGCGCGACTGAGCAGGCTGTCAAATTGTAAATTACATTTTAACACTTCTACACAATGCTCCAAAAGTGTCTGTCAACAAGGCGACAAGTGAAAAGTGAGCACTGTTAAGTGACAACTTACCTGTAAAAGGCTTCCCTCGCCAAAATGTAGAACTTCTAGAATTGTGTCTGACTGAATGAATGCTGAAAAAAAAAAATAAGGAGGAAAAGCCGTCAGTAATAATCTCAACCACTGTCATCATCATGAAATAAAAAGTCAATCTGTCAAATCAATTTGTCGTTTTTAGTTTACAGAACAATCTGGTGAAAGCCTGGCAGGTGACCAAACACATAAAATGATGCTATCATATTTTAAGCTGTACATAGAGTACTATACTGTAGCTGTACATAGAGAATTCATGCATTGTTAGAAGTAATGAAACTAGAGAGAAAACAAAACATATGGCCATAAATTGATAAATAAATGCAAATGGAACTCTGCTGCCAACTTCTCCTCCCAAATCTTGAAAAGCAAAAGTCACATGTCAGCAGTTTTATCTTCCTACACCACAGAGTAATAGTTAAGATAACCTCTCTTGTTTGAACTTCAATCTCTGTACTTTCTAAGCAGACTACAGTGAAAAGCCACTCCCACTTGATCTGCATGTTAAGAATTAAACATTACATCTTTCACGTTAACATTATCTATTTGTGGACATCACAAAGTCTCCGCCCATCACGTCTTCAACTGTCTAACCTAGCGCGGATTATTGATTAGAAAGAAGTCAACCTTGAATTCTTGAGCTGTATTAAAGCTCCAGTGCATCACTCTTATTATTATTATTAGTTCTTTATTTGTTCTTCACGAACAAAGAAGAAATGATGCAACAATACTTGCATGCTGCGTCCTTCATCTGAAATCAGGCGATATTATCAGACCTGACTGAGGGAGCGTGTGTGTGTGGATCATGTACCACCAGTGCAGGGGTGGGTGGGGAATAGAGGCATTTATCCCATCAAACAGCTGAACAACCGGGTTTTTGAGCACCAGTATTAACTTATCAGTCATGCTCCCAACCTGTTTACAGTTGCCTCACTTTATTTGCACGTGTCTTGATATAAAATAAATTACTTCCTGTGTACTGCTATAGCAAGAAAAACAGAGGAAGTCACATGGAGCTGATATAGAACCAGCGTTGTGTGAACTAATTCAACAACTGCAGCTTTTGTTTTGTTTGGACCAATGTCATATTTTTGCTTCCAACATGTAGGTACACATCTAAACATTCAGATCGTGTGTAACTAATGACAGCAAATATAAAACATTGAAATCAGCCAACGCACACAGCTTAGCACTGTCGCAAACAAACAACATCTTTCTCAAATCTTCTGTCAAACTCGCCTCCTTTTGGGCCATTACAATGATCGAGTTTGAAACATCATAAACACAACTCATTCCTGATCCATAAACTCCAAACACTACCTCATCCAGATGAAATTGTACACGGGACTTTCTGATCCAGGGTGAAATGTTTTCCTTGATTATGATTCAACTTCTCCTCCATTGTAAATCAAAAACATCCTTCAGCGTCCCACTCTGACTCTTTTCACTCAAGTTCTGATAATTTTATAGGACAAATTTTCAAATGCTTTTCAAACATAATTAATCCTTGTGTTCATTCCAATCCACTGACAGCTTTATTTGGTGTAATCGAAGTGCTCTACAAAGCCTGATTGTTGAACTGGAATTTTGTCTCTCTGCCATTTTATCATCATTGGGTGTGGGATGCTTTTGATCATCTTAAATAAAAAAAATTCTAAAGCTTGCCCCAAGACATATGCATGTATTCCTTAATGAAGCATGCGTCTCTTTTCAATTACTATTATGCAACTGTGTTACATCTTGAGCACTTCAATCTGTTTTTTCCTTTTATTTCTTTAAGTCATGGAGTTTGTGCAGCAACACGTATATGAAAAATGATTTCAGTTACATTAACAGATGTACACTCAAACGTACAAATAACATTATGCTCATACCACCCAGCACTATGCTGGCTGTACCCAGGTAGTGCTTTTATTTTCATGAAGTAAAATTACCAGGTGCTGACTCTTTCCTGGTCCATAATGTACACATTTAATGTGAAGAGTGGGTGGCGCATGGAAAATTACCCTCGAGTTACTCATAATTTTGTGCCATTTACTCATGTTACAGGCTTTTAAAATGGCAGTAAAGCATTAGTTATTACATGGACATTAACAGGATTTCAACCATTGACTCTCATATGACCCATGCAAAGTTTGGAGAACCTGAAACTACACTCTCTACTCTGCGTTTATTCCGCTGATACTCTATAGTGGATCTTTTCATCTGACACTACTAGTGTTTGTGTTGCAAGATCAAACTTTCCAGGTCATGTGCAATGAACACATTCTCTTTCAGTGTTCGAGCAGATGCAGGTGATCTAATCATTTGCGGAAACAAGCCACAGCTGTAGTTCCTTATTAAGTTTCACTTCTACAATAAGTAATTTTAAACTTATCCTGCCATGTTTCAGCATTAATGCAGGTCAATGGGACCAAAACTTAATATCACTGTGTTTTTCAAAATATCAATGGTTTCACAGTATACAACAGAACCATTTAAGCATGAGCATGAATGAGTGCTCCAGTGAGAGAGAGGTGCAGTTCAGTGTGGGTGTGGGTGTGGGTGTGTGTGTGTGTGTGTGTGTGTGTGTTCATATTGAGCAAGTGTTGACAAGACAGGGAGTGGAGTAGTAACATTAGTAGTAAAGTAAATTTGCAATATTGGAACATTTTCTTAAGTCAAGTCAGTTTCCATGTGGAAAAGAAGTTGCAGAGGTCATCAAAAAAAAAAGACAAAAAACCCTGACAAACCATTGAGCCACAGTGTTACCAAAGACCGTGAAGAAGATGCCTGAAGAATCGCTATCCTCCACAGAACACGCAATGCAAGACATTACAGTATGCAAGTACATGCCGGTGGCTGTCCCTTTAAAAGCTAACACGGTGCCTGCACCACAACAGCAGACCACAGTGTCTTCTCTGTCGCAACAAAAACACTGATCTCAAAAATTGCTGATTTTATTGACAAAGACATGGTGCAGTTAAAGGGACAATTCACCCAAAATTCTAATTTCCAGAGATAAATGTGTTATTTGATCATCATGTCTCATTCCCACAACAGCAACAACAACAGAGGAACTTGGGGTTGACAAAAATCAATACAATTGACAAAAAGTTGACATTTAAGTCACTTCTTCAAAGAAAATAAAAACCCTACTCCGCTCTTCAGTGTTTCTGTCAAGTTTTATGAGTAAAAGATCTGAAAAAAATCAAATTAAAAAAAACATGGGTGAAACAGCCCTTTTTGGAAATTTCCCCACTGCGGGACGAATAAAGGACTTCTTATCTTATTCTTATCTTAAGCAGGGTCGAAAGAAATAACAGATTCATGCAGCTGTTAAAAGTCATTAACCCTCGTTACCAAGTCACTGCAGTAAATAATTCTTTCGGACAGTTTTTGCTCAACCCTAAAATTACCCTAAAAGCCCCTAAAATTGCAGAGAGAGAATTGAACATGAGCTGCAAAGTGTGCCATACCTTGCAGCTGTGTTTGTTTGTTTTTTTGCTGGGTTTGCTTGCCGACAAGTTAACTTATTTTTAGCTTGACAAAGAAAAAGACAGCATGATGGTAGTTCCTGAAATTTCAATTTAGAGTAAAGTGGAACCTTTAAGCTTGACAGAAACATTGATGCAGTATATTTTGTGATATATATATGTATCTATATCGAATGATATAAAAAATATTGATAAGACTTGTTTTCCATATGACCCAGCCCTAATAAATGTATATGACAACAAAAAGAATTATTAATTAAAAATAACATTGTTAAAGGGGTTATTTAAGTTGCATAGTGTTGCTTTAACTCTAACACCAAGTCTCGCAGGATCAGACGCATCACACCAATTTCCTTTTAGAGACTTCACCAGACTCCAATTGCAATGCCATCAATGTCAATGTTCCCTCTATCAGAATGACTGTGGACTGTGTGGCACGTTTCAAGAAACCGGTGATTTCTAAAGGAGCTGGCACGTTTTCGGAGTTGACTCAGCTTATCTCGGGAACATGGGCTGCAGCTGCAGTGGACTTATCTTTGGAGACCGATATGATTGGGAGATCTGACAACAAGAAACGTTAGTCCCCTGGATAAACAACGTGCCCGATTAGCGCCAAGCTGAAGCCTTAGCCAAGTAACCAAGGTTCAATTCAAAACGCGCAGCCACGTTGACAATAAAACTGTCATCTGACACAACCAAACACCAAGGTCAGTATCGGGGACCTGTCTGTGACAATGCTGACAATAACGCTGTCAAGCTGACATCACTTCATTGCAGTGCATTAACATCACACAGTAGCGAGTGTGCGCTAACATTAGCGCTAGCCATCATACTAAAACTACTCTAACCGTTACCTCCTTGTGTCGTTTTCTGTGTTTGCTAGGCGGAGTGTTAGCTCAACTTAGCCATAAAAGGAAGCGATGAAATGACATGACAACAAGCTACAAACTAAGCTAGCACACACTCTAACGTTTAAAGGCCCACACACAGCAGCTCACTCACGACTGCACTTCTATTCTGAAATGTTTACACTTAAACTGTCAACCGCCCCAGGCTTTAATAACAGCAAATACAGATAAGTACATTAGAGTAGCGCTAGAGGGAGCGGCGCTAATGTTAGCCAGGTTAGCTGTGACAAAGTTGGCCCTCAGAGGTAACCTCCACCGACTCTTGGTGGAAATGTCTGCGGAAGTTAGCGCGAGCTAACGCGGACGTCGCCAGCAGCAAGTTACAAACCTTGTTTATTTGCCCGCGTCGTGTGGATAAAAGCAATAAATAACATCCTCAGTAATCCAACACATGGCGCTCTGGTTCTTGAGTGTGCGTGGCGACAGCTCTGTGCTCTTTCTTGGCTCGCCATGCCGCAAATCTTTCTGTTACGATAACAACCGAGCGATTGAGCGGACATGCCCGTGTAAACCTCTGCTGACTCTGTCAATCATAGCCGAGAGAGCAAGAACTCAACTCCGGTCTGAGCAGCGGCTGCAGCGAACTGATGCCTCTTCCTCTTCTTCTGCTCCTTTTCTTCCGCTGCGCGCACCGCGGCGTGTGCTGCCGCCAAGCGACGTAGAGAACGCACTGGCGTGAAAGACAAAACCAAAGCGTCCCAAAAGTCCTTTCATGTATCAAAGGTCACGAGATATTACCAGAATAACCTCTGAGTAATCATCACAAAAGGATAATAAAGTATTAATCCCCAGGCTTTGTTCAAATCAGTCACTTGGAATATGTCAAAGGTAAGCCAAAACATTGGCTGTGATGAGGTTGCATCAGTTTAAAATTTCAAAGTCATAAAAAGACTAAAAACACTTACTAAAAACTGTTCTAAAAATAGTACAGATTAATATTATGTCTGCTTTGGTGGTTTAAAGTCTTTGAAACCTTTAAAATAGTGACTTATTTGGTGAGGTTCTTGATGAGCCCTTCCAGGGTTTCTATACTCTCCAGCACTGACTCATAGTACTTTATCATATATTATCTATTGTTATGTATATTTTTGTTTCATTTATGTGATATGCTCCTTGTTGTAATGTTCTATTAAAGTGCAAATAATAAACAAACAAAATAAACCATCTAATGACATTATTCTGTTGATCTATTAGAAAATATTTAATTTGAATTGCAAAATTTGAGCTTTTGTAAAAAAAAAATAATGTGCCATAGAGATTTGCCCAAATGGTGTCCAAAGATGTCCATAATGACGCCTGAGAGTTATTACAAATAATCGAAATGACCATTTTGGCCATAACTGAAAAGCCATGTGAATAAGTTTCCATTTTCTGAAAAACCATGTGAATAATTTTCCATTTTCTGAAAGTTCAAAAGTTGAAGAGTTTGTTAACATTCCCAGAAATAGTGGCAGTAAAAAAGCGGCAGTTCATGGTGGTTTCAGTTCATGTGTGAGTAATAAGTAAGAGGATAAATGTCAATCATACCAACATTTCCCCATGTGTTACTGAAAATTCACACTAAACAGCAGTGAGTGAAATACTGCTTCAGAGCACATAATGAAACGTTACCTTATTTGGGCATACTGCCTGAGCATGTCATCTTCATCATCATTATACTAGATTATATTATTTGTAATAAAGCGACCAAGCTATTTTGTTTTATTACAAGCGAATAGTGCAGATAACACCCAGTAAAATAACAAGTAGAGTTTTTGTCTATAGAATTGTATTGCATTTTATTTAACCCTTGGTAGCTCTGCATTATGGTTGACCAGTGGATCCTTTCATTTCTGAGAAAGGAAGTGGCCTCAAAACTTTTGGGTACTCGGCAATAAATAAATAACATTTTATATTGTGATACAATTTCTTCATTAGCAATGTATCACATGTGCAATGTATATTATCTATGTAATGTGTTTTTTCCAGGCCTGACACTTAATTGTTTGAGTGTTTTACCCTTAAATGCGAGATCCAGTTGTTATTTGTAGTGCTGGCCCAAGCCTTTATGGGGCCCTAAGCAGAATTTGATTGATATTGAGATTATCTTTCATATGTTAAAATGTGTTCGTTTTTTTCTCCCCCCATACCCCAAGCGGCTGTTTAGTTTGCATATGCCTTGGAGCGGCTGTGGCTTTTTGCCACTCCTGGAGTGCAGGGAGCAGGCATCAGCTATCTTTTTTGGAGTGGTATCTCAACGCTCACTTGACCCAGTGGAGGTGGGTCACCATCACAGCTCTGGGCAGCAGCCGATAAAGGAGCTGCTGCTGCTGCTATTAATGCAGTAGGCCGTGGCGTTGGAGCAACAGTGGCTCAGTGGTAGCGCGAGTCAACTGGAAGGTTGAGGATTCGATTCTTTCCTCTGCTATAGTCTACATGCCAATGTGTGATCGAAAATGCTCTGTACATACAGTAGCTGTGCTGTATACAATTGTGATTGAATGGATGAATAGCAAAACTGTAGTGTAAAGCAGCCTCAGCCACTGGAAAAGCGCTATATAGATGCAGACCACTTACCACATGCAGTCCCATAACATGCCTCATGTACAAAGTGCATTATTTACACTGTAAATATCAAACCCATGCCGTACACTCTTAGAAATAAAAGAGCTAAGTAGAACCATATAAGGTTCTTCGGCTTGTCCTCATAGGAGAACCCTTTTTGGCTCCACCTGGAACCCTTTTGGAGGGTTCCACCAAGAACCCTTTTAAAACCCTTTATTCAGTAAAGGGGTTTTAAAGGGTTCTCTGAATCGAAATGGTTCTTACTGGAACCATTAGTGTTACCAAGAACCCTTGAAAAACCCTTTCTTCAGGAAAGGGTTTTTCAGAAGCAAATGGTTCCAGGTAGAACCTCAGCCCTTGTAGAAGAACCCTTTTAGAACCCTTATTTCTAAGAGTGTACCTTCTGTCTTCATGTCCTCCTTCACACCTTCACAGCATCCATGAATCTTCTCCGTGTCTTTGTTTCTTTAACAATGTAGATTTACCCCATGGCAGAACTCTAAATAAAGTATTGCCTTTGCCTAGTGACTCTGGTTTGGTGTAAATAACAACTATAATGAATGAAATGTATCCCGTTATATCTGTATCAATAATAGTCGGCGATTCTCTGAGGTTGTGGGAGGAAGGCCCCCAAGTCAAACTTCTTAAAATGGATGCTACTAAATATTTACTTGCAACAGATGATGCCAATGGATGTGCAACCAGCACAAAAGCTGATGTAATGTACCACTATCATCTGCCGAGTAATTGTAACATTCATTCATTTATTTTAATGTGTTTAACAACAGCCAGTGAGACCTGATGGGTAAATGCTCTGGAATTCTTTCACAGAGATTTGTAACCCAGGAAGAAAAAACCCACCACAGTTTAGTTTGAGTCAAATTTCAAAGCAGCTTATTTGATTTAGCAGCCAACAGTGTTCGTAAGCCGGAATGTTCACTGTGAAGTTAAAGAAACATCTGCCGAGCAGAATACCCCGAGGCAAGACACGTTGAACGCACTTGACGCATCTGAGATGGGGCTTTGTCTCACAATGATGAGCAGTGAGAGTGGTTTGCACATTTGAACTCAGTCAGTACGAGAAACAGTTTTTGGAGAGGATCCACCGTCGCATGTCAGATGTCTCAGCGAGAGACAAACTCACAAAACCGGCTCTGGCTCCTTTTCTACTTTCTCCACCCTGAGCTCTGCTGTTTAGACAGTATCAGAAAAGAAAAACCCGCCCAAAGGACACTGTCATTATCTCGTAAAAAACAGGTTGCATGCACTCCGTTGCGCAAGTATTTTTCTGTTTTATTTATTCAAGTGTTTAATATGAACTCAATTTGAGCAAACAGTGCAGGAGCGTTTGTACCGCTAATTAAATAGTACTGTACAAATATAAACAACCAAGCCCTTTATACAGTAGGTAAATATACACTCAGTGTATTAGGAACGCCTACAGACATGGTCGACACGGCCTGCTAGAAGTCAAATGTCAGGATGAGGAAAAAAAGTGATGTAAGTGACTTTGAAGGTTGCATGGTGGTTGGTACCAGAGAGTATGTTAGAAACTGCTGACACAGGACCGGCCCAAACCTTTATGGGGCCCAAAGCAGAATTTGATTCTGGGGCCCCTCCCACCACCTCAGAGATGTGTACACAAAGTGACTTATCTTCAACTGTTTATTTCTCTTCACACATTACTGCCCCCTAATAATAATAATAATAATAATAATAATAATAATAATAATAATAATAATAATTAACAATTACCAATCAATGCCAAAATTCAAATCACCACTGTACATTCAGATTACCAGCTCCACTGTTCAAGCAGATGAGCGATACAGCAGCTGCAGAAGGCACCACACCAGGTGCCACTCCTGCCACTGAGCTAGGTGTAATATTCCACACAGAGGCATTTCAAGAGCATCTGTGGGCCCCAGGCAAAAAGGGACCCTGGGGGCCCTTTACAGCAAACCAAACCAAAGCAAGTGACATTGGGTCTAGTTAGCAAGTTTCCAACAATGCAGAATCGTACGTACAGCTAGAGTACAATTGTCAAACAGAAAAAAGTTTTTAAAAATTTACAAGTAGTGTAAAACATATGTACACATCAAAGATATCAACATCAACAAAAGATGATCATAAAACTAAAGGGAGTTCTCTTTTTGTTATGCCCCGTAACGCCCTGCTCTGATGCCATACATGATGCAAATCCTCTCACAAATAATTAACAATAACCTCAAGGAAACACAAATACCATAATGGTACGTTTGAGTGAAGTGGTTTCCTGACGACAGACGTGTTGATTTGTGACCCATGGTGTCATCATCGCTAATAACCAGCACTTAGTCACATAGTTGTCCCAGTTTCAGGATTATCATTATGTTTTACGGTGAAACGCTGTGTCAACAGTGAACACGCCATGAATGCCACTGATCCTGTTGTGTTAAGTCCAAGTGTCAGCTGTGAACACGGTGTGTTAACAATCATCCAGCTGACCTCAGGGGACACAGCTGCAACACTGGGTGTAATGTGTGGAAGTGTCCTGCAGAGGGCAGATATGTAGGAGTAATGTCAGTGTTCAAGTAGACAGTAGTTGGGACAGAATCACTTAGTTTATGTGGAGAATGTACCTATAAAACCCTTTAAACCTATAAAACCTAACAAAGTCAAACACACACACGCACACATCAGCCACAATATTTTAAAAAGTGACCTGTTTTAATGATGTGCTTGATTGGTGTGTACCGTATATGGTACAAACCACTTTTTTTTCACAGTCTACATCAATCAGCTTAAGTAATTTTTGCTTTTACAGATTATATTCAACACTGTCTCTCACCAAAAGTCATGGGATTGGCTCCAGCTCCCCACAGCGACCCTCAAAAATGAGTGTTAGATCTGTTTATCCTGTGCTTTTGATGTCATAATGACATTGTTATAAACAGACTCATTCCTATTTACAGGAAAACTCTGCACATTTACTAAAGCATCTGGGAAACCAATTTATTAATTGACACAGTCAAACTTTGCACGTTACATTATTTGCACTTGAGCTATTTACACTTTCAGTAAATACTAGACTCTATTTCACATAATTTATAGTGCAAGACATGCCTCGTATAACCTACTTGCATTTGCATTTCCTTTGTTGTTCGTAACTGTGTACTACGACATTATAATGAATTAAAGGTCAGGCACACTGATTGCCGTGTTTCTAAGTCACTGGTGTCTGGTTAAACCGGCTCAGGTTGGCCCTTGCAAAACAAAGGTACTAATCAGAGTGAAAGTGAGGTAACACCCCCCCGTTAATAAATCATTAATTTAACAGGAAGAGATGTCAAGCAAATGAAGTCGTGGAATAAAATAAAATCTTTTTGTGTGACTGTCACTTGTCAAAACATAATTAAATGTTGTTTTCAGTCCTGGTCCTGGAAACCAACCGCAGTATGTTTTAGATGTTTCCCTGTTCCAACGCACCTTGTTAAAATCAGGTATTTCACATCTGATTGGGAATTGAGAAATTTAGAATTTAGCAACAGACCACACACACACACACACACACACACACACACACACACACACACACACACACACACACACACACACACACACACACACACACACACACACACACACACACACACACACACACACACAACCCTTTAAAAGCCATTTTAAATGGCTTATGTCCTCACTCCCTATGATTTTTAAGTTTTTTGGTCCTCACAAACAACACACACACAAACACAATTGTACTCTCAAGTGATTACAAGTGGAAACAGTGCGGCCAAAAAGACCTCGACCGCCGAAGGATTACAGACAAAAACAGTCATTTTACAGCCTCACACACACTGACCACAGACTTCCATTTTCCCCATGTCGTACTTAATTGTGAGTCTTTTTCTCGTCTAAGCCCTTTAAAAAAATGCCCTTGAGGTTGTCATAGTAACCACCGTGTAAGTGTTTGGCTGAGGATAAATCAGCCTCTCTGTGTGGGCTAAAATTATGACAAGGTACAGCTAATCATCTCCAGCGTCTGATGAACGGGACGCAACTCATCAACACAAGAGGACTCGCAAGCACGGACATGAACACTTATGCTGTTCACGCTGGCTGCCAGGACACACCTGAGGGCCTGCTTATGATGCAGCTCTGTTTGACTGGTATGTGCAGCACGTTTTCTGACTTTATTTGATGAAAAACATATTGTAGATTATAGATTTTACCCCTTATTTGACAAATGTCTTTTTTAAACAGATGGGAATGAACAGGAATGCAGATACTGGAATTTTTCTAAGTTGCTTTCTGATGCATCTTATAGTTTACTTTTTTTTTCTTGTGTCAAGAATAAGTATGTATAATTAGTATAATGTACATAAAAAATGGTTTGTTCCAAAATTTCCAAACATTGTTTTGTTCCAAACATTTTGGTTTCTCCGATCGGGAGAACATAGGACCCGGAGAATATAAGTACAACCCCTCCCACTTCACGCCACAAAAACGTCTTGTGTTTGCTCATCACATTACTGGACAAATATTAGGTCATGAACACTGATGATATTTGCACCTGAGAGTCACCTGAGTAAGTGAGGACAGACACATAAAGACACAAATATTATGTTCAGTCAGTGTGCTCATGTTATATATAATTGAATTGAAAACAGGGGACAGGGCCAGTGACAGCAAAAAAAAAACGTGAGGACATTACACATACGATGCATAAATTCCCAAAACAATACAAAACGATCGGGTTGTTATATAGGGAGAAATCAGGGGTAAGTGCAGGTAAAAATTGGTATAATGTGTGAAACAAAACACAAAGAGACCAAGAACAAAACAAAGCAAAGGTCAAAGGGGTTAAAGGTGCCATATGTAAGAATGTGGCCAAAAACGGTTACTACATGCAAATTCAAATTACCATGTCTTTTAGGTTTCGTTTTCTGACGTAACTGGCAACCCTCGGTTGCTCAGCAGCTGAGACTCTACTGACTGCAGTGATTGTTAGATGGCGGTAGGTGGCGCCACATGCCAAAACATGATTTCAAAACATAAACTTGATTTGCAGTCTGCAAAATATTGTTTTTAATGCAAATATTTTGTCTGTACTGTTGTTGTTGGTGAGTTCAGTTTGTCATATGAACATTATTCCTGAGTCTCTGTGACATATTAGGAGGATTTTATGGCCAGTTGCTTTAGATGTATTACATAATGCACATTTAAGTGAAAAAAACCCTCAAAACCTTACAGAGATGACTATCACAGGACATGAGGAGTAAACCAGAATCAAAGCTGCAAAGCAAGTATATATATACACACTCTAGGAAGGGAGAGACAACCAGACGCAGGTGAAACAAACCATCTAAAAGGTGGAAAAGCAGACCAGGGAGTGAGCAAGTGACAAGACAAGAGGATGTGTCTGGAGCAATGCAACTGGAAATCCACATAAAAAAAAAAAAAAACAAGCACAAAAACACACTGTGCGCGCAAAAACACACTCAACAAAATGGTGAGGAATGTCTTCCAAGAAGCTGCAAAAGGGGAGACCACCTCCTTATTTAGGTACTGTATTAAATATGTCATTACAGTTAGTGTAGGCGTCCCTATACTTTAATCCATATTGGTGTATGTTTATATTCATACTGCGTCAGGATAAAAGGTGTAAATGCCAGTAGGACGCTGTGCCTGGCTATAACATTTTCTATTGATATAGGAAACGTTAAGTGATGCTTGTAAAGTGAATATGTGGTGTATTCAGTCAATTACACACTGGTATAAATATATAAATAAGTAGTAGTAGATTCAATGTCTGCCAATAAAGCCTCCCAAACCCCCCTGAAAACACTCCACTGTGTGTTTGTCCTCGCTGTTGTTGATCAGGCCTGATTACAGAGCCATCACATCACTGTGGATTTGACTCATTGCTGAGTGGTCACAAACGCGGCCGACGCCGAGTCTGATTGGTTTGGAAATGCAACGCCGCCCTGGGAGCCACGGAGGAGGAGGAGGCGGAGACACTGTTTGCCTGTGTCACGGTGCACTCTGGGAAAAAAGCCAGGCTTTAGGGTGCAGTAATTACCATGTGCCTTCTGGCAGAGATGTAAAGAGGCTTTCAATGGATCTCAGCGCACCTGGAGACGGCCCTAAACCCTAATGAGGTTCAGAGAATTGCAGAGTGATTGGTCAAAACTGCTGTCTGATTTTTCTCTTTCCGTCGCAGAATTCAACGAGATAAAGCATCCCGATAATAACAACGATGATGATGATGATGATGATGATGATGATGTAATAATCAGGGTTTTTCCATGGCCACATGTCAAATCCTGGTAGGAGCAGTGATCCCCATGAGGTTAAGATGCTGCATTTACAGTGAATTTGAGGTCTATTTTAAATCTCACACACTATTTGGAGACACGTTATTTCAGGCCGTCGTCTCTGCACATCCACTGCACTGTGTCCATTAATGGATTGAAGTGAACCCACTCTCACTGAGGACAATCCTCAAAATCCTTAAGTAAATAATATGGCTGCGTCCAATCTGCTGCAGACAACAACAACAACTAAAACAAAAGTGTTACACTTACCAGGATTACCTTATTTCGGGGCCTTATCTTAACATGATGTTTGAATGAATATACACTATGTAATCAAACAAAAAGCGTGATTATGAATTTGATCGAAATATTGAAACAACAAAAAATGCACAAAAGTGACATAGTTTGAAGGAGCATTAGATAACTGAGACAGGTTCCGGAGTCTAAGCTGGGATTAGCAGTGCAGCCCCACATACACACACACACACACGGCCAAGGGGATTTCTCTTTTAACCTTATACGCTTTAGAGTCATGGTGAAGAGGGGGGCGGAGCCTCACAAGCCCCATGATGCCTCGCTCTCTCTCACTCTGACCCGAATTAGCTTCGTTATTGCTCATCGAGTGACTCACTACAGAATCACTCCTTTTTAAACCACTTACAACAAACATTATTCGGTTTGTTAAAGCCGCACCGACTGTTCCTTTAGTTTTACGACAACTGAATGACACACAAGTCCTACATAGGTTTGATTTTACAGAAAAATGCCACAAATAAGGGTTCCAAAATGGTTTTTCTACAAGGGCTGAGGTTCTACCTGGAACCATTTGCTTTGGAAAAACCCTATCCTGAAGAAAGGGTTTTTCAAGGGTTCTTGGTAACACTAATGGTTCCAGTAAGAATCATTTTGACCCAGAGAACTTGGTGGAAACCTCCAAAGGGGTTTCAGGTGGATCGTTTATAAAAAAGGTTCTACCTGGAGCCAAAAAAGGTTGAAAGGATATACATGCAATATTAAGTTTTTGTCTTGTCCTTGTATGTGGATGATATTCCAATGAGACCTGCCTTGAAATGGCACATGGACATATTTACATATGAACAGAATGAAGTCTTGAAGTTTGCTTGAACTGGTCCAAATTGAGATATTGTTAAAATAATAGTAGTAGTATATTTTGAACATGGAAATGATACACAGTAAGCAATACATATATAAATGTAATAAGCAACAACAACAAAATAATAACACAAAAGCGGAAAATTACAGACAATCTGAGAAAAGAAAACAACACACATTATTTATCTCTCTCATCCTCTTACATTCTACTGTTTTCTTTCTTCTGAAATGCGCTGGCAAAAAAAATGATGTATAAATACATTTAAAGGGACACTGTGTAGTATTTCTGGGTTTATATAACCCAAAATCCACTTTTTTATACATATTATGTGCTCCTGCATTGTCTAGACGCTGTATAATAGTTTTTGTTTCATTTTCGTAGTGTTTCAAAAAGTCATGTAAAATAACATGGTCGCGGGCCGCGGTTGCATAGCCACCGTTAGCACTGAGACGCCATGTTTCTACTGGAGCCTGTAAGGACAAACGCGAGAGAACAAATCAAGCGTCACTTTACTTGTAGCGGAAGTCCCGCCTCCACTCTCTCCGCTTCGTCTGCTACGGCCGCGGTAGCTCGCCCTCTCCCTCACCTCACGAACCTCATCTGCTGACACGGAGAAAGACGACGAGGACGACATTTGACCGGCTGAGGATACCGTAGCGCTCAGGGAAGGGAGGGGGTGAGCAGAGGAGCAGTTCGTTGTTGTAAATTTCAGCTTCTCCTCTAGATGTCACTATAAACTACTTACTTCGCCTTTAAAGAAGAATATTTGTGATTTTGAATGTGTTTTATGTATGAACACAACTTGTGCTGCTCCATCAAACTGTACCACACTCAACCACAAACAGAAACATAAGCTTTACCCTGAGAATTTTGAAAGTGAATCCAAACCCCTTCCCTTACAGTGAAAATTATTTCCTGGTAGTAGATTGTTTTTGTGTGTGTGTGTGTCTGTAAGTCTATGATATCTTTAATTTTTTAGTAAAAACTATGAGTGTGTGTGATAGTATTGCAGAATGTGTAGTTGGTGTATTTTACAGATATAATTATTGGCCCAAACCTCTGTTACACAGTAACTGAGATACCTCCTGTGTTGTGGTCGTGGACACAGTGATGGACAGTGATGGACAGCAGGACTCCTCCCCTTGTCTGATCTGGGATCTGTCCGCCTCTCGTCTCCTCTCTCCTCATCCAGCAGAGCCGCTGGCACCGATGACTCACAGCCGGCTTCGATGTTTTTGTTTTTGACTGTGCGATCGAGAAAAATTTTTCTGGAAGTAAAATATATATTTTTTATTTATTTACTGTTATCAAGATGGAAATAATATCAGGAGGCGACCACATGGGGACAGCGCGCACACTCGGCTCAGAAAACTCTGCGTAAAAAAGGCTTCACACTTGGTGAGTTGGTGCGTCAAAACGCACCAGGTTTGTTTTCACCCTTATTATTCACCAAAAGTGAATTATAAATTTAAATATTCCTGCATATATTATTAAGTATTAATCATCATAAAGTGTTGAAGACGCGCAGATAAAGGAGTAAAGTGTTTTAAAATCTCTAATCTCATTTTACGCTTGAGGCTTCATGAAACTAAAGTGGCTCATCTTAAATAAAAAGCACTTTTTAAAAGTTTATTCGAATAATTCAATTCACAAAACTCTATTTAGGTTTGCATATGAAACTGTATGTGAAACTGTAATATGTGTGTATATATATATAGTATACATATATACAGTTTAAGTGTGTGTATGTATATATATACACAAACACATATATACATGTACATATACATATACATATATATATATATACATATATATATATATAAAATAAACTATAGAATAACCCTATTCTATGGTTTATGTGGTCCTAATTGGAAGTGGTATTCAATTGAATCTTTTATTTTACTTTTTCTATTGAAAATTTAGAACTTATTTATTCAGAAAGTAATTGTAACGTATAATCTTTGATACTTTAAAACTAAAATAGTTACATTTAACACTGATGTATTTGGTCCTTGATGGAATTGATGTTAAATTGACTCTTTTAATGTTAGTTTAACGAATCATAAAGTTACTGTGCTGTGTGTTTTTTTTTTTTTTTACTTATTATAAATTATACCTCAAATTTAAGTTATACCTCAAACCGATGCACCTTATGTAAATACTG
Source organism: Microchirus variegatus (assembly GCF_963457635.1). Lineage (NCBI taxonomy): Eukaryota > Metazoa > Chordata > Actinopteri > Pleuronectiformes > Soleidae > Microchirus > Microchirus variegatus. Next base: position 24,213,876 of record NC_139805.1, on the reverse strand, counting down.
TATATATGTTACATTTCCATTTTGACCCTTATTTAGATATTTTTTTTAAATTGAAATTAATTTGAATTTATACCACACAGGATTAAACCAAAAAACCTCTACACATGACAGATTTTGTGTGTGTGTGTGTGTGCGTTAACACACAGAATAAGAGCACCATTACCTGTGAGTGTATGATGATTTAAAGGAAAGACACGCTGGTTCATACAGACACATCATGGAGACGCACACTGTTGTGTATATAATGAATATAGTTGTTTTGATCATTAAAAACAGCTGCGTGGGTCGGTGATGATGATGATGATGATGATGATGATGATGCTGTACAGACACACTATGGGCTTCACCCTCAAATCATCCATCAGGCACAGAGCAGCTTCTCTGTGAACCCGTCACAGTGATTTAGTTTATTGGGGGTTGGTTAACTCCCTGGTATTAGCTCTAATCTACACGTGTGCACGTGTTACAACCACTGGTGTTTCCCCAGAGATCAGTGAGTCATTATTTACAAGCAGGCACACAAATAATAATAATAATAATAATTAAAAAAAAACAAAAAAAAAAAACTATAACACGAGGCAAAGAAATATTATTATATATATCTGCATATTATTTATACAGGAACGATTCAAGAGACTTTGAATTACCAGGCAACAGAGAGTGATGGTGGAGGGAACAATAGTGTCACTGCAGTCACCAACCATCATACAGTTATTATTACTTTAACGCAGGTTTATAAAGTTCATTATTCATAATTTTTAGATGTTGCTTTTAAAAAAGAAAGCCCACCCTCCGAACCATAATGATAACAAACACTAAACACAACACTAAACAACAACAAACAAAGGAAGTGAATTTAATCACAATTTTAAACAAAATTTGACTCTCATTTTCTTTTTAATTCATCATATGTTATATGATTGACATCCTTGAATAATAAAGCACATTTTATGTGGAGCAAAGGTCATATTTTGGATGAATTGATGATATATAATGTATGTTTAATCTAGCAAATTAAAACGTACACATATTCAGATAGATTACATTTCATTTTTTTTTTACAGTCTGAGAGTTAATATCTTTATATATTGTCCTTTTTGTTGGTAATGCATGTTTATTCTTTATTATCCTTATCTTTACCGTCTTTGCTGCTGCTGTAACAATATGAATGTCCCCACTGCGGGACAAATAAATCTTATCTTAATATATTAGATTATTTAAGTTAAAAAAATGAAGGAATTGGTTTAAACATGTACCAGATTATGCCACATTAATATTGAATATAATAATGTAATGTAAAAGTGAACATGCAGTTGTAAGGGCCCCGCTCTGAGCCCCCGGTTGTACCTGTTCTCTATAAGTGACGCCCTAATAGGGTTAACCCGCTCTGCACAAACCCAAACGTAGCGACCACAGTACAGTATAGTGTACCAGTAAGCCAAAGCTTAGTTATTTTAAAAGCGAGCCGATGGTTCACAGAGAAGAGGCCACTGATCCTGTTTAATGTTAAGGACATAATGAGCGTGTATTTTTAGGCGTCCGTCTCCAAGACAGACTGCGAAAAGTAGTGAGCAGCGGTGTGTGTGTGTGTGTGTGTGTGTGTGCAGTACTATTAAACTACACTTGTGTAAAAGTACAACCTCACCTGAAACCTTAATAGTATCAGTATATATAAGTAGAGAAGTAAAGTATAGGATATGTACTTGAGTATGTTACATTACACTACCGTTCAAAAGTTTGGGATCCCCTATACAATTTTTTTTGTGTTTTCCATTAAAAGTCACATTTTTGTTCATCAAGAGTTGCAAAATGAACAGAAAATAATACTCAAGACATTGACAAGATTAGAAATAATGATTTTTATTCAAAATAATAACTAAAAAGAACCAGCAAAACTGTTTTCAGGGTTTTCAAGGGTTTTCTAATCATCCAATAGCCTTCTAACGTGATTAGCAAACACAATGTACCATTAGAACACTGGACATGGGCCTCTATACACCTATGTACATATTCCATTAAAAACCAGACGTTTGCAGCTAGAATAGTCGTTTACAACATTAACAATGTATAGAGTGTATTTATGATTCATTTAATGTTATATTCAATGAAAAATAAGGACATTTCTAAGTGACCCCAAACTTTTGAACAGTAGTGATAGTTCATGATTTCTGAAGTGAGCCTGTGAACCAGTCTCGGGCAAAACAGACTTTAGTCATTCCGTCTATCAATAGGCTAATAATCATCATCAGCAAATCAATGTACCGTTGTCTCTCCACACCAAAGTCCATAGAGATAATCTGTGATTTTAGATCTCAGTGCACAGGTGTTGTTGATTCACTGCTGCCTCCACCAGTTTAACTTAAAATGTGTTGTTTTTCGACTTCAGTGTTTCAAATCCTTTGTTCAGATTTAGCAAAGTGAGACAAACGTACTAAATAAGGCAGCAGACCTGGAGCTCCTGTGTCCCTGTGGGCTAAAAATGCTGATTTTCTCAATGGACTTTGTGTTGGAAAGTTTCAACTTCAGTTTACAGCCATAAAATACTTTCTAACAGAAGATAAGATAAAATGGCAAAACATATTCTTAAAATATTGTGCACTTAAGGAGGTGTAGATTAATTTGTTTTTATATGAACTTGTTTTCCCTTCTGTCCCTGATGGCACCCTCTGCAAAGTCAGTGTTGTCAGCACCACAACATTGAACTGTCTCTTTAAGTACTGAGAGTTCATGTAAGACTTTTGAGAATTATACATTTTATTTACCACCGTATGCATTAAAGGTGCCATATGTAAGAATGTGGCCAAAAACGGTTACTACACTCAAATTCAAAATACAGAGGTCTTTTAGGTTTCGTTTTCTGATGTAACTGGCAACCCGTTTTTGTTAATGCAAATATTTTGGCTGTACTTTTGTTGTTGGTGAGTTCAGTATGTTATATGAATATTATTCCTAAGTCTCTGTGACATATTAGGAGGATTTTATGGCCAGTTGATTTAGATTTATTACATAATGCACCTTTAAGCAAAACATGTAAAACAACTTAACTGTATGAAGAACAAACCATAAGTCAAATTCATGGTTTTACTGTGTGATTATTGATGCACAGGCTGTGTGTTTGTGTCATTAAATCATCTCACCTTGTGTGTGTGTTTTCTCTCTGTGCTCCAGGCTTCCACAGCCACTCTCCACAACATGGCAGAACGCTGCAGCAGAAGCCCCGACTTGACCAGACTGCGACTGTCCACGAACACACCTGCTGATGAACTTGCGGTTATTGAAAATGGAGACAGCAGGTGTGACATCGCTGTTCATCGTGATAGTGCAATATTAAAAATGTGTGACCCACAGTACTAATACTTTGTTACTGTCCTTAAGTACAAAGTCCAAGTATCTGTACCTCACTTTATTTATATTCCAAGCAACTTTTCCTTTTACTCCACTCCATTTCCTAAATAAATTGTGTATGTTTACTGAAAAACATAACCCCCCAACTACCTTCGCTACTCGTTACTACCAAATAAAATCAGAAGAAGAAGAGTTGGTCTTGATGAAAACTCAGAGTTGCTTTACACTACAGTTTTGCCATTCACACATTTGCACTTATTCTATCACATATCGTTCATTCCCATTCAGGTGTAATGCCGGGAATCAAACACACAACCTTGCAGTAGAAAGACAACTTGCTTTACCACTGAGCAACCGTCACGCAATTCTAAATCCTCAGTTTTTTTGGAAACACTTTTACTTCAAAGTTTCTTTTATATCTTAAGTACAGCAAATGTCATATACTTTAAAACATTTACTAAGGTAATATTGTTAAAAGTGACTTCAACTTCTACTAAAGTAATTTTCTGGTAAGATACTTGTACTTTTAGTATCCCTTTTAGGTACTTTATACAAGACTGATGATCTACCAACAGCAATCAAGTGCTCTCCGACTATAACAGCTGCTGCTGTTTCCTTCACAATGCAGCTCCAAAAAACAAATAAGAGACAATCAAATAACATACCTTCATTTATGTTGCTCCTGGAGTTTTTAAAGGGTTTTCAATTGAGCAAAAAGCACCGACACGGCATGCATTGTGCGTCAGACGCACTGAAATTAGCCTCTCCGACAATATAATCATGACGTGATTTGATCGTGTGATCCTTGTCGCTTTCTCCAATCCCCACTGTCTTCCAGAGCTCACTCCCTCTGCGACGACAATTCAGAGAGGACGCCGTCGTTATCGTCGTCCCACAGAGACTCGCACACAGCTGCTCAGGCAGTGGCCAGGTAAACGTCTGGAGTAGATTTCAGAGTTAAAGGTACAGTGTGACCACCGCCCATAGAGCTGACCCTGAAAATATAAATATATAAGACGCATTCTGTGATCAGGAAAATTCAGATTCATTTCCACCAGCATTTTACACACTGGACCTTTAAAAAAGGTTTTCAACAACTGAATAATGTATCCTCATGCTTGATGTGTACATGTTCAGTCACATGTCAACAGAAGAACATTTATGGATGTGAATTATTCAACGGGTGTATTCGTACACTCTTAGAAATAAGGGTTCTTCTACAAGGGCTGATGTTAACCCTGAATAAAGGGTTTTAAAAGGGTTCTTGGTGGAACCTTTATAAAAAGGTTCTACCTGGAGCCAAAAAGGGTTCTCCTATGAGGACAAGCTGAAGAACCTTATATTAACCTCCCACTGACCCTTGCAGGTTCTCCTACTTCCACATGCTGCGGAAATGGCTGTCTCACAGAGTCAACCCTCAGACAGAGAGGTACGACTCTTTCCTGGATCGCTTCAGAGGCCCCGAGCTCAAAGACATGGTGGGGCGAGAGAGCAACGCCCAATCTGTGGGTCACAACGACACACTCCTCAAGAGAAAGTAAGTGTTAAGACTACGGAGCAACTCCGTTTGAATTCACAGTGAACAGCAGTGGACACCAAACAGGTCAATTTAACAGTAACGGCCACTGCCGCAAAGTTCACCCGGCTGTGTATTAATTTCCTCTCCAAAGCCTTCCCAGTAAGTGGCCACTGGCTACTTACAACATGAATAACTGCAACAACACAGACGAGTAAGTGTGTGCTTCGCTGTCAAAAAGTAGACGTAGATCTTCCTGCAGTAGCTTCAGTTTGTCCTTCAAAATACACCTTCCAATTTCCCTGTTTCGTCCTGTATTAGGATAGGATAGGATTTTTTTGTTGCAAGTCATTCCAATGATTTACCCCAAAGGAAATTTACAATGCATTATGCATTGTCTGGGTTCTCTGTCCAAAGACATGCAGATTTGGGTATTAGGCAAATTGGACTCTCTAAATTGACCATTGGTGTGAGAGTTGCACTATGTCAGCTGGGATTGGCACCAGCAACCCCTACTAGTCTCATGTGGACGATAAAGCAGCAGAAGATTAGTGAGTGAGTGAGTGAGTGACATATTAGGTTTGCAAGTGGAAAAACTGAAAGAAATATCACGGTGCCATCTGCTGGACAAACGTATGACCTGCACTAAAATCTTCCAACAAAAAGCCCTCCTCCAGCCTGAACCTCTTGCATGTAGAGCAGATCAGTAGTCAGGTAGGACAGTCCCTCGTATACCACCGTCCTCCTTTCACCCGTGTCCAAGAGTAAAACTTATCCATGATCCATAGCAAAAAAGAGGACAAAAAAGACGAGATTAAAAAAGACGAGAAAAAGGACGAGGAGAAGAAAGACGGGGACAAGAAGGACGAAAAGAAGGAGGAGAAGAAAGATGATAAGAAGGACGAGAAAAAGGATGATAAGAAAGATGACAAAAAGAAAGAGGCGCCCCCGTAAGTAAACAATCTATAGTCTATAGTCTATTGAGACTGGGTAACAGAAAAACACGCCTGTCTGTTTGATATTCGTGTAAAAATATTACATTTATGCTCAACTAACTTGATTTGTTCTTGTTTTTGTAGGAAAGAAATCTGGATGATGGATCCAGCTACAGATTTATACTACAAATGGCTGACTGTCATCGCAGGCCCAGTATTTTATAATCTAATGATGATCGTAACAAGGTATTTTTTCAATTTGACGCGCATTAAAACAAATACTTAGGGGACACAATTTAAAAATAAACGTCTGTCTGTGTTTCAGAGCCTGTTTTAACGAACTCCAGAACACTTACACAAAACTCTGGATATTCTTGGATTACGGCACAGACATCATCTACTACATGGACACGTTCGTCAGATCGAGAACAGGTTGGATTCTTGAAAATGTTCAAAATAAAAGTTAAAGTAAGCCTTTTGTTTGTACTCTCGGCAAAGTCCTTGCTTTACAGAGTCTGCCATCTTGTGTCTCTATGTTTCTAAAGCAGCCTGAACAGACAAACCGTTTAGAACAACATGATGTGCCTTTTGTATCTGTGTCCAATGTTGATAGTGGATTTGACTCCTAACTTTATATTTGTCCCCCAGGTTACTTGGAACAAGGCTTGCTGGTGAAAGACAGCAAGAAACTGAGGGACAAATACAGAACCACGCCTCAGTTCAAGTACGACATGATTTCAATGATACCGACCGATCTGCTGTTCCTGCAATTCGGATACAACAACCCAGAGTTTCGATTCAACCGCCTTTGCAAAATGACGAGGCTCTTTGAGTTCTTTGAACGGACTGAAACCAGAACCAGCTTCCCGAACATATTTCGAATCAGCAACCTTGTGCTTTATATCCTTATTATTATACACTGGAATGCTTGTATGTTCTTTGCACTTTCAAAAACCATCGGTTTTGGATCTGACACTTGGGTGTATCCCAATATCAGCCACCCGGAGCATGGCCGCTTGGCCAGGAAGTATATCTACTCGCTGTACTGGTCCACACTGACCCTCACCACCATTGGAGAGACCCCTCCACCAGTCAAGGACATTGAATTCCTCTTTGTCATCGCAGACTTCCTCACTGGCGTCCTGATCTTTGCCAGTATCGTCGGTAACGTCGGTGCCATGATCTCCAACATGAACGCCTCTCGTGCCGAGTTCCAGGCAAAGATTGACTCCATAAAGCAGTACATGCAGTTTCGAAAGGTCACCAAAGAGCTGGAGGCCAGGGTCATCAAGTGGTTTGACTACCTTTGGACAGAGAAGAAGACCTGCGATGAGAAGGAAGTGCTGAAACATCTCCCCGACAAGCTCAAGGCCGAGATCGCCATCAACGTCCATTTGGACACGTTGAAAAAAGTGCGGATTTTCCAGGACTGTGAAGCCGGGCTCCTGATCGAACTGGTGCTCAAGCTGCAGCCACAGGTGTTCAGCCCTGGAGATTACATCTGTAAGAAGGGCGATATTGGCAGGGAGATGTACATCATCAAGGAGGGGAAGCTAGCTGTGGTGGCCGATGACGGAGTAACGCAGTTTGTGGTGCTCAGCGATGGCGCATACTTTGGGGAAATTAGTATCCTAGGAATCAAGGGAAGTAAGGCAGGCAACAGGAGGACTGCCAACATTCGAAGTGTGGGCTACTCTGATCTCTTTGCTTTGTCCAAAGACGACTTGATGGAAGCTCTCACAGAGTATCCAGATGCCAAGAAGGCTTTGGAGGAGAAGGGGAAAGCCATCCTGATGAAAGACAATCTGATCGACGAGTCCGTCGCAAACTCCGGCGCCGACCCCAAAGACCTGGAAGAGAAGATCGTCAAACTGCAGAGCAACCTGGACACCATGCAGACAAAGTTTGCCCAGCTGATGGCGCAGTTCACCTCCAGCCAGTCGAGGATGAAGCAGAGAATCACCACCATGGAGTCCAAGGTGAAATCTGTACAGCCGGAGGACCTTTCTGAAGTGGTGGCCGACAAAGACAAAAAAGTCCAGTAAAGGGAAAGGAAAGTCAGGACTTTATAACACTGAGAAGTACAGTGACACTTTTTTTTTTTTTTTTAAAGAAAACATCATGCTTATTCATCATAATGTGTCAAATTGTGTACAGTGTGTGCAGCAAATATATATTTCTGTGCGCTTGCTGCAACTGTCGGCCAGTTTCACGTTGTTATGCTTGACCATTTTTACTCAGAAGCAGCTGTGGGTGGAATTTTTCCTGTTCCTGGTCAGTGTGCACATTTTTATTTCTAAAGTGAGAATGAAAAACTCCAACTTTACAACTTCAATATTAGTTTGATCTTGTATGTATTGATACTGTATGAATGTAAATAAGTAAATAAAATGAATGAACGGCAGTCGTGTTAGCAGCGTATGCTATCAGTTGTAAATGTTAATGTCGTTTATGTGAGTAAACATTAAAACAAAATGTTTATATCACGTCTTAATGTTCATATTGTCATTTTAAGTGAAAGAAAATGTTGTTAGTGAATTTGAAGTGGCTCAAAACTTTATCTTAAAGGGATAGTTCCAAGTTTTCTGAAGTGCAGTTGTATGATGGTACTTACAGATGAGTAGCCGGTGCTTCCAGATGTCCCAGAGCGCCCCCGTGTGCCAAGAATTAGCATTAGACGGACGCCTGCAGTGACACAAGGAAAAACTGATTCTTAGCATTTAAAAATGGTTGGCCTAATTAAATCTATGGTGCTCGTTTGGTGAGTTTGTGTCGCTTGGGTCAATCAAAACAAAGGGTTTTTAAATACCAAAGTCACAAAATAACACATTTAATCTTACAGTTAAGTACATGAAGCTATCTTATTAGTAATAACATTATTTCAATATTTTTGGACAACATTTAAAAGTTTCAATACGTTTTATTTTCCGTTGCATAATAGTTAATTCACGAGTTTCACATTATCTGCACATAATTTATGTACCTGAGATATTTGGCCAAATAAAACAGTTTCATGTGACTCTACAACTCAAGACAGACATTGCACATTTTGGTGACAGCACGTACTAATGTGCAATGAACAGCACTTTACAGCAAACAAACCAAATACAGGAAGAAAAAGAAAAACCCGTTTCAGGATGTGAAAGTCTGAACTGACTAGTCAGTAAGCACATTCTGAAACTGCCGAGAACTAAAAAGCAAATCATCTGCTCAGATTCATCGTATCACAACACAACACACAGTGTCCTTTTTTTTCCAAACGCAAAACAACTGGCACAACACAAATACTTTAAAATAACCGTCAGGTTAGAGGTGAGGTGAATCTCACACTGGCAGCAAACTGTGGAGTCATACATAAATATACCACACACTGACAATCATAACCGAAGAGCACCGTTATCAGCCGTCTACTCGGGTGAAGGCGGGTGTGTGTGAGGACTAATTCCTGCTACGTTATGAACAACTGCACAATTTCTAAGTCAAATCAAACCACATTTTAAAAAAAATAAAAGAAAGAAAGAAAGAAAGGCATGTGCTGGCATTCATGAAAATACTGTGTGTAAGTGCACTTTCCAAGTTTTCTTCAGAAACAAAACACACATGAGAAAAAGCAACAAAAAACTTTTTTTTAAGTGCCATGTTAAAACTTAGGGCAGTGTTTCTCAATCCTGGTCCTTAGGATCCAATGCCGCTGCATGTTTTAGATGTTTGACCTGCTCCGACACCTGATTCCAATAGTCTGCTTATCAACAAGCTCTGCAAAAGCCAGTTAATGACATATTTATTTCTATCAGGTGTGTGTTGGGACAGTGGATCCCAAAAGACCAGGATTGAGACACACTGACTTCGGGAAACGTATGAAATTGACGCTCAAAGGAAGTGAGGCCTCGGTGAGTGACGGGCTGATGAGTTAGGCACAGGGTCACTGCAGCATTTTTGTTTCATGGCTTTTCCCACAGCATTTGTTCTTTCTAATTTAAGCGATACTCCCTTTGTTTGTTAAAAACACACAGTCGGAAAACGTTGCCGTCCTCATCGGTCACAGCATCCCAAAGCCTTTAGCGTAAGTGATGGCCTTCAGGAGCCTTTCTTTCAGCTTGTCTTTGGAAGAGTATTCTGGGAGCAGCAGTGCGTTGAAGCAGGTGTGGGAGGTCGGCAGCCTGAAATGGCATATAACATGTTTTTATTCAAAAATACTCAGGTGTGTGGTTGTGGAAAAGCAGGTAATATCAAACCTTATTTAACCATAACCACTACTCACTGCCCCTCAATCTCATGTACCTGTCTGTGTCTGTGCCGTTCTTGGTGAGGATCATCTTTAACTTGCCGAGTCCACCGACCGGGGCTCGGTCTGTGCCGGTGGTGAACTGAAGGAACAACCTCTTTTGCTCCTCTCCAAATGAGTGAATTATTTCCCAGAAATATCTGTGGTAGAAAACGAAGAATGTTCTGAAAAACGTCAGATTTATAACCGCAGCAGAGAGAGTTAGGGGAAAAAAACCTAGACTTACTTTATTATTGGACTGTCTTTGCTATAACCTCCGTCATATTCCGTGGCCTTTTCAAGAGCTTCAAAGTCAAGTTTCTATGAAATCACAGGGGATTGCCGTGTAAGTCGTAAAACACTGGCTACAGTAAAAATAAATAAAAAATACAGTGGTTAAAGGTTAACTTCCTTACCCTGCTGCCGCAGATGAGCAGCTCCACTTCCTCCGGTCTAAATAAATACTTCAGCGGGGACTCGTTTGTGACCATTAAGAAACCTTTTTTAAAGGCTCTGAATTGTCTTTCCACGCTCTTGTTCAGTATGTATTCAGCGTACAGATCCACAAACTCCTGTAAATAACAGATAGAAACACACCTTTTTAATATGCAGAATAAAAGTGTGTCATTTTAGAACTGGAAAAATAATTCAAAGAAACAGTTGAATAACATCATTTTCAGTAATATTGTATATAAAGAGCTGTTGTAGAGTACATCTCAATCAAAAGAAGTACAAACTAACTATTAACTAATATTTTTCATTCAGAAATATCCATCGACTTCAACCCGCATTTTTATGGTAGGTTTTCGGTCATCAAAGAGCAATTCTGTGCCTTAATGCAAGACTATGTAACTACCAAAGAAGCTAAAAACACATTTTTTTTACTAACATTAGCTATCAGGATTTGGCTGCTGCACTAAAACACTAGAAAGTCAGACAGGTAGCTAAGCTTAGTTTGACTTTGTTCTACTAAAAGTAATAGTTTGAGAGTTTTAAGAAAGAAAAACAGGCTAATCTAATTAGCTCCTGGTTAGCTTAACTATACTCTATTTTAGGGAATATGTTCACAGCTTTACGGTACAGTTGGACAGCCTTTCCTGACTGAATATTGACACTGTGAGTCCAAGTGAGCCCAAGCAAGACACTGAACAATGTGAGGCAGCACTGGTGTATCAAGAAATGAGTGAGGGGGGAGGAGTCTTATTTAAATGGACTGCCGTGGCATGAAAATGGCTGTGACTGGAGCGTGACTAATAGATTTCAGTCGACCAATTACAACTGGGGGGGTGTGCGACTGCCGTGTCCAGCTTGAACTAACGCAAGGCTTCATTTTGTGTCACCAAAGTCCACTGACAAAAGCAGCGATTTAAACTCACAGTGCAGCTGGTCTATTTGAGCCAACGTTTTCAAACACCAAAGTCGCCAAATAACACAACTTACTAACAGAGGCAGAAATAGACAAACAACTCCTGAGATCTGTGTGGTAAAAGTGATGTTTTTGTCATTGAACTCTCGTGTGGAGAAGCGTGTGGTTCACAAAGCAACAAAAACGCCGGTTTCCTGTATTCATACATTCAATCTGATTTAAGTATATTTTTGCTGTGTGTGTATTTTCGTAACACATCACCTGTCTACTCTCTTTGGTGACAGGGATCTGGTCTGCCTTCTCCTTCAGATCGTACAATACTGGATTTCCAAAAAGGTCTGTGTGGGATATCTGGAAGGTGAGCATCATGTCTTCTTCTACGTTACCGGTATATTCAAGCAAACCCTTCAGACTCTGGTAGAGAACCTGCAACAAGACGAGCCTTGTGAATTTACAGCAGAGGATTTAACAATGCGTCATGATTGTCTTCATTGTAGCAGTAAAATATATCACTTTAAAACAGTCATTCCCAAAGACTGACCCACAGGTCAGGTCACAGGACATGACGTGAATTAGTAGCAACATTATGAACAAAGTTGGTCACCATAGTTTCCCATCTTAAAACAGTGGGTATCCAAATAGAACGTTTGGGAATCACTGCGATAGAAAATTGTGTATCTCAGCAGTGTTTCATTTCTATTAAGTTTAGAGAAAGTTACTATACTGGATGTGAGTCTGACAGGTCCAAATAGGTCCCCTTCTTTCCCATTAGTTTCCTGTAGACCACCATGGGGAAGTGGACGTCCAGGATGCAGTTGTTGTAAATGGCGAGCCCTAGCACGATGCCAATGAGGGTGTACTGTGCTTCAGTCTCAAGTGAGGAGGAATTAAACCAGAAAAGTTTTGTGATGTTGTCATAGGTGAACATTCCTGTTCAGAAGAAGAAGAAGAAAAAAATTGATATTTATTTAGTTTGTGAGTAGAAACATGTTAAATATGAGGATAGAGCCAGGTAGAGAAGTATTATTGAGCAGTCCAAAAACAACACATGTCTAAAACTGATCAAATTTTCAAGATTCAAGATGTGTTTTTAGTACGTAAAACAAAAATAGTAATAAAAGAGAACACAAACACTGCACAGTTCTGTGTCTGTGTTCCCTGGCAACCAACACAGTCCAAGAAGTCACTTTCTTGGAAGTATTTCCAACGAATGTTCCCTCGTAAAAAAACACAAACTGTTCTCATTGAAAGTGAGAGACTCACTGCCTCAAACTTTTCTCAGCTTCTTATATACCAGTGTCATATCAGTCTACACATTTTGGATGAGATATAAACACAAATACTAATTGTCTCACCGATGTCCAGGTTGAAAATTTCCTCCAGGACCAACTGGAAGAACTCTTTCGACACCCCTCCTTCGTCGACACCTTGCTCCCCCTCAAACTCAACAAACAGCTGCTTCTTCAGGTCAGACGGGTTCTCCATGGAGATCATCTCTAGCTGCAACACAGAGGGGGATTCAGGCAAAAACAATTCATATTTTTCAAATGGAAATCAAGATTTGGAACGCTTCTCTTCGCAAACGCTGCAATTTAATGGTTCTGTTTTTCAGTGTTCCATGTTCTATGTCAATAATGGTAATTTTACATCATTGTATACAATCAATTAGTGAGTTCAAATGTGTTATTTTGTGACCTATATATAGGTATTTGAAATATTTTTAATGATTAAAAAACGGAATCAAACAAGGTAGCAGCAGCTCCTCTGTCCATGTGAGCTTAAAATTGGAAATGAGAGTGTGAGCGATTTACAAATTCCAGTTCCCAGTCAGAAGAAAAACGAAACACTTTATAGAATTAAGCAGTCGCAGATCTTATTATGTGAGCCTTTAGTTGCCAAGATCTGCTTTTCCTTCTGTCTCTTTTTCCTTCTGATTGTGCTCTACTGTTTGAACCAGTAGAGCACAATCACACTTCCAAAAATGATTATTTTAAATCTATTATACAATTTAAAAAAACCACAATATTTGTCAGAAAAATCAAATTGAGATATTTTCCTCAAACCAATCAGCTCTCAAGGGGGATTTCAGTATCTGACAACAGTAACGTAGCGTAGCATGCTGTGACTCACTCTGACGAGGGCGTCGTCGATGATGTGATCTCTGCGAACTTTGAGCTTGAGGTACGGGTTGGGCTGGTGGCCCTGCACCATGCTGTAGAGGGCGGTAAGGCGTCGCTCACTGTACATTCTGATCCTGTTGTCGTAGTAAAGCCCTTGGCTCTTGGTGATTACGCTGAGGATGAAGGGGCAGCTCTGAAAAGAGAACTTGGTCTCGGCGTTGACCTTGAAGAAGGTGAAGTCTTTGTCCATCTCGACGACGTCATTCAGCGACTCGTTTACAAAATCCTCAAATGGGATGACGGGTTGGATGCAGTCTAACGGCCGAACTCCCAGCTCTTTCTCCAGAGGGTCGATCCGAGGACCCTTCTTGTAGAGCCTGTCCTCGCCCAGCAGCTCATGTAGAGTGAGCTCATCAGAATCATCCTCATCCTCGTCGACGTCCTCCTCGTTGTGCTCGACGTCCACTTCGCCACTAAGGATACTTGCATAGAAAACAACCTTTAAACACTGGGTGGCGGCCACCACGGTCTCGTCGTCGTTTACCAGATTCTCTGCATCATATTCGTTGCTGACGACTGTGAAAGTGATGATCTGCTGGAAGGTCTCCATCATACGTCGGATGTGTGGGATGTCGTACGTCGACCAGTGCTTTGACAGTTTCGCGAGCGCGGTCACTGGCAGTTTGCCCATCGCCTTGCAGAACTGCGGCAAAGCCACTTCAAGGTACTCTGGACTGTGGAGGTTGCTGTTCTCCATCACAATGATGAAGATGTTCAGGTAATCGGGGTTCGTTTCGTACACATCAAGGTAATCGAGGTCAAGTTCCACATTTGGGGTGAGGTAAACAAGTGCGTTCACGAGAGCCGCCTGCACCTGGTCGATGGTTGCAAGTCTGTCATAGACCCGTCTCACAGCATCCACGTCCACAGTGATCTCACAGGAGCCGACCATTCCCTTACACTCATCTGGTAAAGCAGCAGCAGCGGAAGCACCCATCGTCTCCAAGGGTTGATCACTCTGCTTTTCATGCTTGTCCACGTCTGTTGTTTTTAAAGAGTCCTGGTGATTGGCTACATTTGATTCATCCTTCCTAAAACTCTTCATCAGAGCTTCTGCATTGGAGAAAACTCTTCCAATGACACGGATCAGAGCAGAGTAGTCGCCCTCCTCCTCACAGAAACTCAGGATCATACACACATTATTTTCTGTGAGATGACGAACATCTGCAAGACAACAACAACAACAAAAACTGAATTAAGAGGGTGGGCTGAAACAAAAAAAACATGCCTAAAGTCGGGGTCTGTCTCACAGTACCTGAAAAATCCTCCTTGGGGGAACAAACGTCCATATCACTCATCTTTTCGTCAGCACTGGAGTCTGCGTTGGAAATGTCAGATTCTTTCTTGGAGGGGTGAGGACAGAGTTTGGCGTTAATCTTAAACAACTCAAGCGCTTTGGCAGCGGCTGAATTGTTATCCAATGGTTGGAAGTCACAACATGATGCGCAAAACCTATTCGTGCAGTTGCCATTTCCACAGCCCTCAGTTAACTGCCGAAAGTAGCGCTCAATGAGAAGCTTTGCAGTCGCTCTGTTCCTGAATATGATATTCAAACAGGAAATTAGCCTGGGAAGCATCAAGCATAAAAACACATACTCGCAACGCCCATAATGCAACTTCACAGAGCTAAATATTTAATAAGCACATACTGTAATTAGTTCAGTTTGACTGACTGCATTATTATTAACTAACTGAGTGACTTACATTCGGCTGGATCCAAGTGTCTTCCTGCAGGCCAAAAAGGAAGATCCTCTGAAAGAAATAGTTAATGTTATTGTTTTTAGAGCTGACATTTTTTCGTCAAATTATTACTGTCTAACAATTTCCCTCTAATTATACATCTTTCGTATATAGGTTTAACTTTATTTATTTTGCACAACAAAACACAAAAGCAGTGAAATCTCTCCTCAAGTGCAGTGATTCTCGATTCATAAAATGAGACAGACAAGCAGCAATATGATATAAATCAAAAAAGAAACATATAGCAGTTAAAATAATGTGAATGAATGATGTATGAGTGTATGAACATATATATATGTGACAGTTGTGATGCATTGATATTTAGGATGTGTTACAGGAAGAAATAAAAACATTTGTTTAGAAATATGAGGAAAATCAGTATATTTAAATAACCTAAATGAGCGATTCTTAAATGTTTTTTTTATTTTGTAATCTGCAGAAGAATATAGATTAATTTCTAATTCGATAATAAATGATCATTCAAAGGGAAAATACATGAGGTGGTCCATGGAATGTTATTTATAATTATTATACAGTGGGTCACATTTACGATAAAATCCAAAGAGTTCTTCCTCATGCTCATACATCAGTTGTTGTGTAATACCAAGTATCCAAACGAACAAAAACATGTGGAAACACCTGTGACAATGCTTTCGTGACATCTAATAAAATAATACTCTGGATATTTAACCACTGATAAGTTGAACGATGAATATTTTATTCAACAATGTTATAAACGTTCCACTAAGGCTACTCTGCTACTTCTTCATTTCACTAGTACGTGATCTGAAAATATAAAAAATGCCATTATTAAGAGCCTTCTTCACACGTTTACAATATTATGGGGGGACCTAACCACCACGAGCTGTCAGGTTTAATATACACAATTGAACTAATAATGCTTCATGTTGCTTTTTAATCTCATAAAACGAATTAATTTACTGTTGATACGTATTTGTGAGTGTTCAATGTTCAGTGAGTGAGTGAGACTGACTGACCTGTGATTTGAAGCAAAGTCGTGTGTGTCAGTGACGGTGCAAAAACAAAGCCTCTCTCTTCGTTCACTCTGTCAGCGGCTGTTGTCGCTTTGCGTGGCTCGGGTTTAATTCGTCTATGTTTACGAAGCACAGGTAAATAAAGCCGTGACGTGACCACGTTAACAAGTCACAAGACTTTCAGTTTGAAGTTACTGCAAAATCACCCTCATCTATCGTCTTGTAAACAACAGCGCCATGTTTCCCAGCATGCAGCGCGGGCTTGTCAAAAATCATGTCCTCACTCGGCCCCGCCCCCTTCTTCACAACCAACAACTGAATCCGGTAAAATAAATACATATCGTTCATTTAATTTCTTGATTATATATCATTGACGGGATATAGTAGAGGCATTGAAGAAAGAAAATAATTCGGACCTTTAAAATATAGGAAAAACAACTCTCTTTCTAAAAAACGACCGTTTTTGAAGGCACCGGTGATTCTACGGGTTGTGTTTAAAGCCGCTCGGAAATTTAAAAATCAGACTGAGTCTAAAATTCGACTGTGCCACCACGAGATGGCGCATTACACAAACACTGCGGTAAAAAAGCTGGGGAACGCAATAGTATGTGTGGTGCGGAATTAGTTTTATTGTTTGTTTTGTTTTGTTTTGTTTTTTAAACAAAAAACAAACATCTAGTTAAATACGTTATTACCATGCGAATACTAATTTATTTCACAAACTGCGTCACATTCACACATCATTTAGTGAAATATATTTACTTGCTGTTTTATTAACCTTTTTAACGACGTAGAGTTGCTTGAAACAAAACAACAACTTAAAGTGAAACTTATTCACTATAATTGTATTTACTATTTTATTTTATTTTACTCATTAAACAAACTTCAATGAATACCAAACCGATAATTTAGTGGTATTTTTGCATCACTTTCAAATAGAGGCTCTTGAACGCACCTTCGCTTGGCTGCAGTTACTATAGTAACGAGAGACAGTTCTGGATAGCTAACGTTGGGGAGCTAGCTGTGGCTGGCCTGGTCATGGAGTAGTTGTTGCAGTTTTATTAGTTGGGAATGCTTGGTCACAGTTTCGTAGCTGGTGTTAATTATTGTTATCAAAGGAAACGACATGACTATTGCGTGTTCTGCAACGGTATGAGTACTCCGTAGTTCAAAGGAAACAGCGATAGTGTTCAGCAAACCCAACTACTATTTCCTCAAGTAATGCACAAACCCTTATTAAAATGGTAAGTTAACATAAACTTTTCTTTAATTGTAACGTGGACGCGTTTTACGAAACCAGCAGAAACTCCAGTACACGTGAACTCACCAAGTTGACAGTTGTTTGCTAACGTTAGCATAACAACCAGGAGTTAGCATTGACGTGAATATTCCCTAGCTAGCAAAGAAGAACCTGTTGCCACACGTTTTATTAATATTCACATTTAGCAGTAACTAAACTAAGCAACACGATATTTGTGTGCAGCTTTTCAATAGCTGGTGGTGAATAATCAAAACAGCTAATGCTAGTAGCTTCAGGTACGTCATTACCAAGAAAACTATGCTGTTATACTGGGATAACTAGTGTTTTAGTATATTGTTTAAAATGTCCACAATTATTATTAGATTTCGTGGTTTTCAATGAAAATTGAACAAGACTCAATTGACTAGCGTAATGAGCGGTATTCACAGTTCTTCTAATATACACAGGTGGATTATTCACTTGTGTAAACTTGTCCCGAACTTATGGGAAAAAAATATTTTTTTATTGTATCTCCAAGTTTAGAATCTTTTCCATTTAAAAGTGTGAATGTGGTACTTTCAACTTGAAATGTCTTTACAACTATACATTATTACTGTCTGATTTCCAGTATGCTAGTAGTCATAGATATCCTGAACATAACTGTCAGTTTTGTCCAGAAATTATTTTTCTGAGAATTTATTTTCATTAGATTTCAAATTTTAGATTTTGCTCAATTTAAAAAGTGTCTGGTTTCCAATACACCAATGGATACTAATGTGCAGAACACAACTGTATCTTCTTGTCTTATTCAAACTTATGGAGAACTCTCTTTATACAGTTGCTCAAAGTCCAGTAATTAGGTCTCCTAAACTTATTTTTCCCATTTAAAAAATATGCTTTCAAACGTGCACATAGACAGAGATATACAGTAGTGAGATATAAGTAGAAACAAGAAATCATTATATATTATATATCATCATAATTATGAATCTTGATACTGTTCATAGGCCCCTGGCAGTGTGCCACCGACCCCCTGTGAGATCCACTGGTTTATATGATTTGTATATTTTCTGTAAAGGAGTTTGTTGTTTACTTAATTTGCCTCAGTCAACTACACTGGGTCAGCTTTTTCAAGTTAACAAGTTCCCTATTCACCTGAGTTGCGTGACTTGAGACTGTGGGAGGAAACTACATCAGAGCTCCCATGGAGATTGTCTGCGCACAGAAGCTACTGAAAGCCAAACACAAGCCTTTGTTGCTGTGAGGAGAGGAGTGATAATCATTGAGCTGCCAGCCACAATAAACAATTAAGTTTATGCCAACTGACACTGGAAGTTGAGGCAGTCATTTGGATTTATTTTTAATGATTAATTAATGAGAAAGATTTGTCATAACACATGCTTTATGTTGCATTGACTTCAAATGTACAACGATTTAACCCTGGTACTGATTTAATCTGTACTTTTTTTTTTTCAGGAGGATCGTTTTGCCTTTCTCGCTGAGTGGTATGACACTAATGCCAGTCTCCTGCGACGCTACCAACTGTTCTACTACCCCAAAGATTGCTCAATAGAAATGGTAGATATCTACTACTACAGTAAATGATAAAAAAACAAAAAAAACAATCGCTGTTGCATTGGATGCTTACTTTTTCTTGTTGCTACTTAAAAAGACAGAGCTACACAAATTAAAACATGACAAGCTTTTCAAAACTCAAAATATGTAAGTAGACTGCAAGGCTGCAAGATTCACATGTCTTCAAGTGCACGACACTGACATCAAGTGGATGAAATTTAGATTTTAGAGCATCTCATTGTTTTAAGTACAATTATTTCATTTTCCATTTCTGTGAATACAATATATATTTTTATAAAACCAGCTAACATGTTTTATATTTACTTATTTGTTTGCAGTTTGATCTGAAGAACCAGCGGACATTTTTGAGAAGGACCAGATACGAAAGCCTCCACCAGGATGACCTGTTCGTTGGGAGTCGAGTGAATGTGTTTTCACGGCAGCTTAATCTGGTTGGATACGGGGATCGGTACACGGCCAAAAAACTTGGCAGCAAAAAAGAAAGGTATTATTGTTTTACGTCATGGGAAAAGTCAGCATTATTCTTAACTGGAGCTTGCTGTGTGTCGTCGAGTCATTTAAGTGTGGCTTATAACCTTCATTCAGACTATTTATTATTTTCTGTTATCGCAGATTTCTCACAGACAATAATTCCCTGTCACACAGCACTCACGTCTGGGAATTACTTGTATTTATTTAATTTGCTGTTACACATTTTGTTAAATTGCTGTTATTTACATTTTCTTATAAGGGAGAGACAGTGTTAGATACAGTATTGACAACATAGTCAAGCAGTATTAGCCAGAAAAAAGGTTGTTATTTTTATAAAATGCAAAGAAAAACAATATGGTTTCTAATGAACGGTATACTAAGTCATACTTTATTTTATTTTGTAAATTGATATTTTTGATTGAAAATTCTATAAAACAATTGACACAGAACTACTTAACATTTGACTATTATACATACAAGACACATATTTTGTTTCACAGCTTTATTACACACGATAACTCACTTAAAAATACATAATATTAAGTTATAAAACAATCATCTTATAAGTTGTCTTGTTCAGGCTGTGATGTTAGGTATAATCTCTATTCATATAAGGGTTGCAAAATTCAGGGGGGTTTCTAAAGTGGAAACTTTCCACAGAAATGTATGAGAATGAACTGGAATTTTGAAGGTGGGGTATATAAAGTTGGTATATATTTTATTTGAGCATAATCTCAGCTAAAAAAAAATCTGATTTGATGCAAATACAGTTGAATATCAATGCTATTCCTCAATCACAGGCACGTAGCTCACTACTTACTGCTGGGCTATTGAGGCTACACCCCCTACATGCACTTTGCTTTCTCCATCACACACCATGTGTACCTCACCCTCTGGTTTGTTGCAGTACCACTCGGGGTTGAAATTTACCGAAAATGTTCCTCCCTAATACATATTAATTATGAGCCTTCTATTTTCTTCTCTCTCTTTTATCCAGAACTCTTGCTTTGGTAAAGCCAGATGTAGTGTCCAAGATTGGAGACGTTCTTGAATTGATTTACTCCTCGAACCTGATTGTGACCAAAGCCAAAATGACAAAGCTCACATGGTAAGGTTACACAATGTGTTGACATTGACTCATAACTGCTCATGCAGTCATATTCTGGTGATGTTGCAGTCAAAGCTGTGTCTGTGTCAAACGCCCGAGTTCAGACCTGGTATAAACATCCATCCTAAGAAATCCATACAAGTGGACAGTACCGAGTACGACTTGGAGGTGTCCTCTGCGGCCAAATTGCTATTCACCTTCACAGATGAGTCTGACTGCACAGATGTGTCTGTGTGTTTGTGTGTGTATAGCCATGGAGGTGGTTCCTAA
The DNA here is from genome assembly GCF_963457635.1 of Microchirus variegatus. NCBI lineage: Eukaryota > Metazoa > Chordata > Actinopteri > Pleuronectiformes > Soleidae > Microchirus > Microchirus variegatus. Next base: position 24,192,850 of record NC_139805.1, on the reverse strand, counting down.
TCCATGCAGCTCAGGAATGTGGACACGTTTATTCAAACCAATAGGATTTTTTTTGTGATCAGATCTGAGGACGCCCACGTGTGTTCACACCTCTACACCTAATGCTGTCCACACATACTCGGATCATTTGGGACGGATGTTATTAGCAGGTCTGATCGGGGACATGGAGGCGGACACGGCGTCGGATGTCTCTGCTTTCTCACACACATGAGGAACAGATGGCAGGCAAAATGTCAGATGATGTCTGCTTTTAATTATCTCTCAATAGTTTTATCAAGTACTCATTCATACAGTATTATGACACGTCAAGGTCTCTGATACAGAAATGAACATAATGAGCACTTATTTAGAAGATGAATAAAGATCTTTTGTTTGTACTCTTGGTTTTTACATTGTAGACACTGTGCAAAAACAAACATAGACTGAATTGTTTTTTCTTTTAATATTACTTTTATTTTCTCATTTATAGTTCTGCTCAGTTGTACTTAATACATTTTTTCCACCATGAAGGTTTTGGTTGTTTCTTAGCCATACTTAAAACGAGTGTATTGATATACTCTTACTGTAACCATTCATATCCATACTTTTCAGTTCTTTTGCAGGAATGTCTCTGAAAATCAATACTTTCTTGATAATCCACCACAACTGTTGATATAATCAGGTCCCAGATAAATACTAGATGTTGTATGCAAACTCTGCCCCAAACAAATAATGACAGGACATCAACACAGGAACTCAAAGTACTGAGGAAAAAAAAGACCAAAAATAATATTACCAAGTTTATTTAGTATAGTCCCTTTCACAGAAATAAAATACACAGGTTGCGTCACCAGAATCAAACTTGTACAAAACATTAAAAACAAGGTAATAAAAAGATTAAAAGCCTGACACATGAAAGGTGAGCTGTCTCTGAAGTGTTAGGTGTGTACAAACGCATGAACATTCCTATCAAAGTGGTCAGAAGTAACCTATTCCAGGGAGCTACATGAGAACTTGCCGTCTCATTAAGGACTTTCTTATTAGTTTGGTACAGAGTTGAAGACGTTGAATAATTTGGTTACTCATTAACCTTTGTCTTATGCTTTTCTTACGTTACAGGAGCCAATCGGCAGACTTTTATGCGGAACATCAGTCAAAGCCGTTTTTCAAGTGAGTGCCTGTGTAAATGATTTCCCTGTTGCCGACCAACGTCTGACATTGCGGTGACATTGAATGCGCTGGTTGCTCCTTCCATTTAAATAAATGCTCCGCTTTGCAGTAACCTTGTGCAGTTTATGTCCTCGGGGCCCGTTGTCGCCATGGAGGTGATGGGTGATGAGGCCATGTCTACCTGGAGGAGGCTCTTGGGACCCGCAGACTGTGCTGTGGCACAGAGGGAGGCGCCACAAAGTGCACGTGCCAGGTTTGGAACAGATGGCGTCAAAAATGCCGGCCATGGCTCTGACTCAGTTGCTGCAGCAGCAAGAGTAAGGGTGTTTTTTTGTTGTACATGCGTTGCATATTTCTCTGACCTTCTCCCATGCCCCAGACCACCTCCATTTATTCTGGGTTTTTTTTTGGTTTTTTTTACAAGGAACTTGAGTTTTTTTTCCCATCCACAATCGGCCACGGCCCCTCAAATACAGCTGTGTGCACAGACTGCACATGCTGCATCATCAAACCTCATGCTATATCAGAAGGTAAGGCATCACATCTACTCAATGGCTGATTTATTGGCTGTACACCAGTATCAGCCAATTGTCTGAACAGCAAAATGGCCGTCATTCACTATCAGTCAGACACCAATGTTTTGGCCTGAAACAATTGCATGATTAATCGATTATTAAGTTAATCCACAGCCATTTTGATAATTGATTCATTGGTTTGTGTGTTTTTTTAAAGAAATTAAACAAGTTTTCAGATTTTTCAGCCTCTTAAATGTGAATATATTATGAAAATAATGGTTAGTTGCAGCCCTCATTGAATTAGAGGCCAAAAAGGCTCTCAAACTCTTATTTTACCATTTAAGTCCAGCGTATAAGAATAATAACAGAACAACCGAGTGCAACAAACCGAGGACTCTGCTTCCTTCCCCATTCCCGTCAAGTAACTGTGCTGTCCTTCGCATTTCAGAAAGGATGCAAACACACCCCACCCTTGTCAAATTGTCAAACATTGTGAACACTGGTACTAGTATCTGCCCTGAATTTCACAATCTTGACTATTATAATATGACATCAGCATCATCTAATTGCATGTCTACCTCTATATTTCTCTGTTGATACACCCATAATTTTTAGAGTTTTTGTCAAAAGAATTCCACTGACTCCTCTAAGCCCCTTCCACCTACTGCTTTTTTTTCCCCGGCCACACAAAGGCACGATATGGGTACCAAAATTCACCTTGGATTTTTCCAAATCCTCTCCCTGATCCCTGTTCATGGAGCATACCTCGAGATCTGTGACCTGTGAAATGCGAATGTCCCTCACTGTGCAGAGCTCAAGTATGCACACACAAACGCTGTTGACTGCAGGACACGTCGTACAGTTTTGAAAACCAAATGCACGCTGGTCATATTTAAATTAATCTCATCTGTGGACTTCATTCAATATTATCCTTGGCAGTAATTAGTTCAGTGTGTGATTTAAACTTTGTTTATATTGAATTTCCCTTAAAAGCGCAGTACTTTGTCGTTCTGTTCTTCAGGAACACGTGTCGACATCACGTCATAGAAACTTGATGCGTGTCCGTGCTTGAAATATTTATTCAGCAGGTTCAACTCAAAGACGGAAAACATAAAAAGGTTTTATAAATCTTTGTTTATTCCACCATGTGCTTCCACCACACCTAAGTGCAGTATCGTGATGGATGTTATTGGTTAACACCTGTGCTCTTCCTGCTGTGACAAGTTAAAAACGTTTGCTCTGAGAAAGGAACCGTTAAAAAAGCCTCCACAAGTATAGACATGTTTTTTTTCTGTTTTTTTAGCTGCAGGGAACGATTGAGCAATCATTTAATTCATAATCTGTACAATAATAAAATCCTCCAGAACATTATGTACATAACTGTTTGTACCTTGATTAATATTAGTGTTGTATCAGTGTGCAGTGATGCTGTTTTACTTGAGAGCTAGGACCTTTAATTTAGTTTATGATAAAATAACAAAGCAAAATACAGCGAAATAGAACAACATAGAAATGAGAGCAAGATATCCTTAGATACCCAACAAAATAATAACCATTCAGTGCTGAAAAGGGTGTGGAATGATGTAACTTTTCTAGTCCCTTTTTTCCTCTTTTTGAACAGTCATAGCAAAGCCACAGAAAAACACATATGCCTCTGAAAATAGTCACTTAAAGTTTACAATACACATTTACGCATGTTTTTCACCTTTGATGTCCAAGTACACTTTATTACAATAGTTTTACTGTAGTCATGTCAGGTCATTTTTATTTATACAGCCCAGCATCACAAACATGGTTCGCCTTGAAAGGCTTCACAGTCTGTACAGCACATCCTGTACAGATGATTCCTCTCTCAAGATGGACGCACAGACATGCAGTAGGCGTCACATGTACAGAAACCTTTATCTTTGGCTCTACAGCTGCACAATATGGACTAATAGATTATCCTACACCTCAGCCTGCTGATTCTGTCTGTTCTCATTGCAACATATTTCTGACACCTTCTTTTAACACTTACATGCTGTCTTCAACAGATCTAAACATGTTCTCAAAGAAAACAAATTGCTATTTAAGGTGGAGAAACCTGTACTATATGTCTGTAACTCCTCTTTTAAACAGAAAAGTTAGAGAGGCAGAGTGATGCTCTCTGTTGATTTTTAATACATTTTTGTAAAGCTATTATAGCAAAAAAGCATAAATTGATCTCATGAGTAATAACGCTGGCTATGTTGTACAATATGATTAACATTTTTAGATATTTGGGTCAGATTTTGGGGCCAGATTATAGTATATTCAATATTTTAGCATGACCACATGGCATTACCTTCAGTGGACACCTGTGGCCTGATCTATAAATAGCACCTCAGTGTGAGGTTTGACGAACTGAGCTCAAACAGGGATCGTGAGTCACTTCAAAAGGGCGGCAGAACGAGAGAGCTTGCTATGATTTCCCTCGAGGATCACTTAAGAGGCTAATGTGTGCTGTACCTCCTGAGTACACGGCACAGCCAATCATGGCAATGACAAAGGAAGTTTTGACTGAAAAACGCAATCAGACATGACTGGAATAGAGAAGCTTCTGTTGCCAGGCACCCAGAGTAGGATCTCCTAGCAACAGCACCAGCTGCTTTTGGGAGCTGCGTTGAGTGTGTGTCTATCTTAGTCAGGCTGCTGGCTGTGGAGGGCACAGAGGACTCAGGAGGTGAATACTCACCTCATACGCAGGGAGCTGAAACTGTGACTGAACCATTTTCTAAAATAAGAGCCGCTCATCAGCACTGGGGCAGCGCCATTTCCGAATTAACAGTCTTAATTACCCACCCCAAAAAATGATTGTCCTGAACGTTGACAAGCATGTGTCGCTTTTTTATCACAATGAGATTAAAAGACCTCTTTCAGTGAGACTGTGTGTCTCTGCTGCAGTCTGACCTTCAAGAGCACTGATATACAGGACCTTCGTCTGTGCGGCTGTACCAGACTGTTGCCTTATCGATGCACGGCAACAGTGTTGACTGTCAGGACAAAAATAATGTCTCCTCGAATAGACGGGACATCTGTAAGACAATCTCATTAGTGCAAAGGAGACGCCGATCTGAGGCGGTTGCACATTAATCATTGCTCAAGCAACCTTTAGAGTTAAGCCAGTTACTGCAATTCCAGTTTAAAACAAATGTGGTCGACAGAGTCTTCCAAAAACCACGAAAACACAGCGCTGCATTTATACCGAGTGAGAACGAGACTAATCACATGATGAGAGGGGACGATAAGGCGATAATAAGGGGCTGTAAAAACATTTTATACCATAAATATACTCACTCATAAAGACAGGGACTTTCAGCTTTCAGCTCATTTTCTGTGTTTTTGAGAGGGGTACTGAGGCTTTCTAGGTTTGGTAAGTTTTGGCATTTCTAACGCGTAGCTGCAGCATGGGAGTAATACTGCTGGCAACCTGGGCGTCAGAGTGCTACAAGCTTTGTTATTGGTTGGTTGGCAGTAGGTGGAGCAACAAACCAACAAATCAAAAACATAAACAGAGCCAGGGAAGCAAGTGTTTCAATGTCATTCTGGTGACATATCTTGATAATTTTATGGCTAAATATAATAGGTTGTTTAAGATAATATGGGCCATTTCATTTGTTTGATTGTTTGCTTAATGTCACACAGAAGAGTTTATTGCAGCACTAAACCGTTTTACCGGTCAATCTGTGTAAACTCTGAGACAAAGATATGATGTTGTGTTCACAGGTCTGACCGGGAAGATCCTGAACTCTATATCTGCAGCTGGATATGAAATCTCAGCTCTTCAAATGGTAAAATTGGAACAATTCTCATCATGTCTTTTCACTGTCTCTCTCTATTGCTCTTTTCGTGTTCATTTAAGGTTAAGTGGTTTGCTCATATGTCCCATATGTGCTGCTTTATGTCAGCCACAGTGATGTAACCAGGACGTGAGCTGTGTATTGATTGATCCTGCCTGACCTGTAATTAAAGTGGGCGTCGCTCTTCTGTGTGACCTCTTGCAGTCCATTAGTTTTTTTGCCACATCAGATGTGATGCACAGTCTGGGCATCGGGACTAAAATCAATCAATCACTGTAGCACATGCACAGTGTGTGTGTCCTGCATTATCGGGAACAGAGTATGACCTCAAATCTTGTAATACATTAGTTGGAATTTCGTTTTGTGACAATATAGCACTAATTAAACAAATCAACAAAATTTAGTGTCCTTTTCAGATGATAGCACAATTAATTACACACATTTTAGCACAACAACGTGAATGTGAATATAAATGATATAATCTCCATGTTTTCTCATAGTTCAACATGGACCGTGTAAACGCCGAGGAATTCTACGAAGTTTACAAAGGAGTTGTTACAGACTACTCTGTGAGTATAAACACTGCGCTGTTATGCTATCACGTCAAGCACCAGAGAACTGCTACATTTGATGATAACAAAAACACAAACGCTGTCTAATCTCGTACCGCAATCTACAGTAGTCACAAAAGACGGTGACACGTTTTTTTGCAGCCAGTTTGTACATTCATTAGTATGCTTACATTGTAATTATCAATGTATACAATTTGTATATATATTTATTTATCTTTTATATTTAGTTCTGTTTATATTGGAACATCTGTATTTATCTTTATGTGTGTGTGTGTGTGTGTGTGTGTGTGTGTGTGTGTGTGTGTGTGTGTGTGTGTGTGTGTGTGTGTGTGTGTGTGTGTGTGTGTGTGTGTGTGTATATGCGTGTGTGCGTGTGTGTATACGTATATGTATACGTATGTATGTACATATATGTATATATGTACATATACACGTGTGTATATGTATACGTATGTATGTACATATATGTACATATATATATGTATATATGTACATATACACGTGTGTGTATATATATATATGTATATATATATATACATATATATATATATATATATACATGATTGAGGGGCCCTATAAAAACATCACATAACCAATGTTATTTGGCTGAGGGGCCCCATTCAGATATAAGCGGTGAATAACATAAACCTTTTTTGATTGAAGGGATTTATTAAGATATGTCGCATAACATAACCAGTCTTATGTGGCTTCAAGACTCCATTTTAATATTGGGATAGTAGCACAGAGGCTTGGGCTCCTGGACCTGGACCCAGTAGTCCCGTTCAGTAATCCATCCTCGTGTTTACGCTGCATTTGTTCTCATTATTTAACAATTTGTGAATATTTTTCTTGGCAATCGTCTCTGTTGCGGTAGAAATAAATGTTTAAAGCATTTTTATGGTGATATTTCTCTCTGCAGAGTATGGTGACTGAGCTGTGTTCTGGCCCTTGCATGATTCTGGAGATCCAGAGCAGCAACACGCTTCAGACATTCAGGGACTTCTGTGGACCAACTGATCCCGTAAGTCAAAACACATCCCCCTGCATTTCCTCATTTTACCCTCCAGGGCAAGCTAATCCATAAAATGTTGAGTAAAATGTGGTAAAAAAATCAATATGTATGGATTGTCTTTCCATCATCTGCCACCCAGTTATTCAAACACCCTTGTTGTCAAAGAAAATATCTTCATGTATGTATGTAGGTAACACAAATGCATAAAGTCTCATTAGATATCGTTCTTTCTTAGACACGGGACATGTTGCTGATTTGTTTTATGGCATTCAGAGATTTGTTTATTAACTTCTGAAAGTCAGCGTGCCCTCCTCTGTCTTGCCTGATTAATTCAAAGTGGATCACGTGGAAAGAACGAAAAAGAACAGGTTTTTAATTTGCTGCCATGTGGGTTAAATAGATTCTTGTGCAGTTAGATAAGAGTTGCCTTGTGAAAATAAAATTGAGTGTTTGCCCGTGTGCATGAGCACATGTGTGTCCCTGGCTCTGGTGGAACCAGCGCTGCAGGGCTGTGCTGGTGCGTGATGTGAAAGCTAATGATAAGAGGCTTTGCCTGTAATCATTGTGTTGTTACCATACACACACACACACCTGCACCCTACAAGTTCAGTGTTTGTCCTCTGCTCGTAATTGTTTTTATTTATTATTATTTACTTTATGTAGTTTAATATAAATGTGCTGAACCTTCGGTCTTCGGTCCACAGTCAAATTGTGACTGAGAGAGATGCTGGGCTTTGTTCATTCGCTAATGATTTCCAGGTAACACATAAAGGCCCCTCTGTAATTAAATTTTTTTTGCATGGGCAGATTTTCCTCTGGTTTGGTTCTTTACTATTCAACGCGTAATAATAAATAAACAAAACAAATCTAACAGAGCCAGAACGAAAGCGTTTTTTCGGAGTTAATTCCAAGGCTGATATTAGTGAGAAATAAAATTGGCTAGTGTGTGTGTGCGGCAAAAAATGGCAAATTATGACAAATACATGTAAATGAGCTTTGTTACAGTTTAAATATAAATTTAATAGAACACAAATACAAACAATTACCCGGATTTAGACCTTGAATTCATGAAAAAGAATTTTTACGAGGCAACAACAAGTAATATATAACATCTCTGGGGTTATTTTTTACTATATGTAATTTATTTAAAGATGTATTATCCAAACTTGCTGCTTTAACTCGTCATTATGATGTTATAATCATAAACCATACATTAAAAAAATTGACACAATAACATAATAATAACATTGGGAAATATAAATAGGAAATAGCCACACCAGAGCATTAAAATATTTCTGATTATCTTGAATTATAACATCATTAAAACATTTTACCTGACCAATTATAATGGTCTCAGTTGTTAGTTTCAGGTCATCTTCAATAGATTGTGATATCAATATTGGAAATGATGCTCCCTATGAGAGGAAAATAAACTACAGCAGTGGACACCAGTCTGATTGACAGCTGGTATCGTCCAATGGGAGCATGGTTGCAGCTTCCTTTTTCAGATCGTCAACAAGGCTTCAAACCAGACGTTCAGATTCTTATCGGTTACGTGACAACAGTTTGAATATATTAATAGAAAAATAACACCATCTGTGTTTCTATTGGTTCCCTATGTCTCGCGTTCACTGTTATTCTCTTTGCCTGAGGGGCAGAAATATGACTATTCAGTTTGTGGCATAAAGGAGCTTTTATTTAATATCCACAACAATGGAGAGAACAGCCTGGTGTCTATGGTGTTGTTTTTACATAGTAGTGTTTATAATGACACAAACAGCTAAGAAGACAAGTATCTGTTTTGGTACCGCTGTATCTTTAGGACGGAGACGAAACAGGAAATGCCATAGTGTAGAAATTGCCATGTTTTCTGTTTAAATTTGTACCATGTGTCCTCGGCCTCAGCTGCTACAGTTCATCTGTAGCCTCTCTTCGATTGCTTCAGACTTTTTCCGTGTTAAAACTGAGGAGATGTCGGAGTTTCATCATCACCTTGTGACCTCAGACTCACCTCGGGCGTTATCTGTCAAACAAACCTAAACATTAGCACTGCCATTCTTCAGTTGGAGCTCAGTCATCTGATACACGAGATAAGTGGGAAATCGCAACGACCCTGGAGTAAAACGCTAAACTAGATCAGTGTGTTAGAAGGGAGGTGATGAGGTCATCAGCAGGGCACATGAGTGTGTGTGTGTGTGTGTGTGTGTGTGTCACTCCATGTAACATTGTTCTGACAAAGTACCAAAGTACACAATCCAGACGCTATTATCACCCCGAGAGATTAAACTGGACAGTCGGTTTGACCCCAGTCTGTGTGCAGAGGGCAGAATGTATATTAATACTCGTTTGTGATTAGAACAGGCTATTGATTGATTCCAATCGACTGAAGACTAATCTATAAGCGACATAGTTGTTGTGTAAATCAGTCTTGGAATGACTGTACAGATGGGTGGCTGCTTTAAATGACCTCAAACACACGCTTGTGTATATAATGTACATGTACCATAATATGCTTTTTGACATCGCAGTACTTGGGTGCCGATTCAATTTGTATTGCGATTCTATAAGTATTGCGATGTTGTTTTTCTCTCGAAACCATAATTGAATGTCACGTCAATGTCACATGTCAACTCAGTCAGTCTGACGTTTATCTTAAGTCAATAACAGCTGTCACGTTCCATTTTTTTCCAGTTAACTGTTACATTGAGCTGCCCCTGCTAATAATAAAATAAACACAGGCCAATCATGTACAAAATAAAGTGTTTTTCACTTTTGCCAGCGTTTTTACTTCCTAAGAGCTCCAAAAAATGTATTTTCAAAACCCCTTCCATTACTTTTTGAGGTACATTGGCAACTGCTACTTTTAGCCGTTTGCTATATTTATATATAATCCAGTGTCACGTGACTTCTTACAGTAAAGGACCGCCATGTATTCACACCTCCACACCCTCAGCTGCCTTTGTCTCACACTCACACAGGCATGAGGTTGTGCTCTCTTGTCTTGTGATGTGTCCTGATATCAGAGCGGAGGGACACAACAGTTCCTCTGTTGTTAGATCGTCCTCTCTTACCCGTCGTCTCGTGTCCCCGTATATTAGTGTACGCTTGTCTCTTAAACATGAAACTTGATTTGTGGTGGCGCACTTGCGCTCATGACAGATGAAGGGTGTAAGAGGTGAAGAAATAGGTCGACACTTGTATGCTTCACTTCCTCGATCGACCACTGAAAAGCAGTTTAGTAGCTTATTCGGATTAAACCAATAGTATCGTCAAATCAAATATGTTTTACTGTCCACAGAGTGACGTTTTTTCTTCGACAAAACAGCTGCCCAACAGTTTACAAAGGACATAATTCACAGAATAACAATAACACCGATTCAGAGGAATGAGAGCTGCTCTCAGACAGATTCCAGAGGGGGTTTTATTTTATGTGTGGACACAAATATCTGCGTCAGTGACTCTGACCATTCTCCTGCCAGCTCTCTTGTCCAACCTCTGGTTAATGTCTGAATAAACTCGCAGCAGGACAAACTCCAGAGATCCCCACAGCAAATGAATGGGGCGAGTACGTGTCCCTGTCTCCTGCATGCTCAAGACAGACACCACACGTTTGCCTGGACGCTGCTCATGTAAAGTTGTCTCACCCAGGAAATATCTGAATGCATTCTTCATACTGTACGTGAGCGGCAAACTCCAGACCCCAAAAAGCTTAGAAATACCTGCAATTACAAGGAGTAATCGATAGCTTACAGCTTAGGTATTTATTTACTTATTTATTTTATTAATCCTGGATGTCTGCAGATGACCTTTAGATATCCTACAAAAAAAATTCTGATTAATCCTTCTTAAAAATGCCACAGACATACAAAAAAACTAGATTTTCTTTTCTTTGGAAATCTTTGCGTTGTGTGTTTAGCATTTTCCCACAACAGAGATTGGAAAGGAGTTTGTCTGCCTTTATTATGAGAGCACACACACAGAATATAAACTAACAGAAGGAATGCGTAAAAACAAACAGAGCGGTAAAAAAATAAGCTTTAAAACTTTTACTACAATCGTATAAGTTGATAGAGCACAGATATGGAGTTGGATTTAATGTCTCCGCGTTGGAGCAGCGCTACCAACAACCTGCAAATGTGGCCGCATATTACATGAATGTACTTGAAAGGGGTCTTTAAAATGGTTTTAAATTTGAAATTTGCGATTTTCGAAAATATCATGCATTCTTACATAATATAGCCACTGTGAACTATGTCGGGAAAATCTGCACAATTCAGTGCATGTCGTAAAGCAACTGTAGTGGGACAGTAAAAGACAGTAGCAGTAGTTGTAGCAGTGGTGGTAAAGTAATAAAAGGCAGTATAAAGGTCAAAAAAAGGCTAAAGCAAAGACATTTTACTGTCTATTAATCTCTCAGTCAATGCCTGGGTAAAAAAAGAAAATCTCCCTTAACTCTGTTTTCTTGCTTCTTGGTCAATTGTTTGACTACTAAAGATAATCGAATAAATAGAATTATAATACTGAATAAATAAATAAATAATATACTTAAAGATGTTGTTTGTGACTTTGGGAAAGTAGAGGAAAGGAAACAACCACAGTCCATTAAATCCACTCACAGTTTAAAATGTTTGTTTCCCCCTGGGTGTCGTTCTGTAAAGTAGCGAGCAGACTGAGCTGAGGGTTTGGGGAATACATTTCTTTTTATTTCAAGCAAAATGATCATAAACATGTTTTGACAGAAAGTCTCAGTGGCCGTGCGTCTGATGACATACTCGCTGCTGCAGGTCAGACAGTGTTTGACTTTTAGACTTCAGGTCAGTCTCTTGACCACAGACGGAGACTCGCTCTACCGCTGTCGCCTTAAAGATCGAGGGTTCGATGTCCGTCTCTGCGAATGCGTATGAATGAAAGATAAGTGATGGAAAAAAAACGTGCTGCACATAGATGCACTGTATGTGAGTGAATGGATGAATGTAAAACTGTAGTGTAAAGTGTTTACCTGTACTCGGCACACTCGGTTTATGTGACCATCAGACTGTCACCATATGGGATTCATTAAATCAGACTAAGCTCTGACAGCAGGTCACTGATGTAGTTACAGAGAACAGTGCTCTGTAAAGACTCATTTTATCTCTGGATGTATCTCTTCTTAATTTCCTGGGTTCCCACAGGTCCTTGAAATCCACAAGCTGCAACTCACAATTATTTCCTTAATCGATTATGTTTGTCAAACCAGGAAATTATGATGTTCTCAAATGTCTTGTTTTAATGATTTCTTAATTATATGGAGCAAAGAAACAAAGAAAATATTCACATTTAACAAGCTAAAACGATCAGAAATCTTGTTTTAATCATGAAAAAGCTTCAAAAACCGGCTTAAATAGACATAGGTCGTTGAAAGTGATAGAGTTTTGTGCAAGAAAGAAGCTGATATTTAGAGAAATGTCCCCCTTGTTTGTTACGACAACACCTACTGCTTCATGTCTTGGATTGCTTGATGTACATAGACTAAGCCATTATAATTATTAGCGGTGTTGTGGGCACTCTCCACCGTCTCTCCACCGCCGACGTGAGATTCCACGCAGAAAAACACACGAGTAACATTTAAGCAAGAGTGAGAGAGAGCAAACAGTGTGATGTCTGGGAAATGCAAATTCCAAGATTACAAAGACTGGCATGTGGACGATAAAGCGATAGAAGATGGACGACTTGCCCGAGATCCCAAGGACAATCACTTAATGCCAGATGCAGAGCGTGCTGCAGATCAATAAAATTGGAGGCTGTGGGTGAAGCGGCCCTTACAAGTTGAACCTCCCATCTTAAGCCGCTTCTGCACGTTCAGTCCTTGAATGTAAATGGTATTTGGTCGTGAAAAATCCTTCAAAGGTTTGGTTGAATTTGATGTCAACCAAGGTGTGTGTTTGCCATCTTACATGTGACGGTGCAAACATAAATGACTTTCAGCTGATCCAATCTATATTTTACTACTTAATGACGTCATTTAAACTCATAATAGCCTCTTTTGAATCTCTTAGCAGTTTGACCCTTTTAGCTAAACGGTCACAATGACAGAATTTACCAACAGTGATGCTGTCAGCTCTGTCTGCCTTTATGAAACATATTTGAAAGCATTAAAAACAAAAATAAGTTTAAGTGTAGTGTTTGCCACTGACGCATACTAATGCTGACTCACCGTGGCTGAGTCACAGCCTGCGATGTGACGCCTCACTCTCACTCACACTTGAAAACATGGCCGCCGGCAGTGCCACTTAACAAGAGGCTCACCAAACGCACCTTAAACCTGCTTTTGTCTCCAATGTCCTTTTTTTGTGTGAAATGACCTTTTCTGGCTGTAGTTAATATAATTAAAGTTAATAAACCACTCTCTCACCAATGTAAAGTGAAGTTACAAAGTCACAGAGTAGCACGTTTGAATTTACTGCTGAAGGCAGCGGTCGATCTTGTTTGCTGTGATGGACAATCACTGGTCTGTGGACTTTGGTGTGGGAAAGTGAGTGGTTGAGGCAAACTTACATTTCCAGTAGTGCTGGACACGTTAACGGCGGTTAATGGCGTCAACGATAACTCATTTCCATGACGACTGACCGGAAAAAGACGCGCGTGATGTCATGTTTAAGTGACTCCGGATTGTTAAAATGAGTCTCTAAATCACATGTGTCAAACTCAAGGCCCCGGGGCCAGATGTGGCCCGCCACGTCGTTTTATGTGGCCCGCGAGTGATTAATTGGTCTTAAAAATCTGTGTTAAAATAGGTCAATGCTGCTTTAAGGCGTGCGTTGACCATAAACTACATTTCCCACAATGCATGGCGATTACGATACCCGCAAAGTGACGGCATTCCGCCACTAGATCGCAGTGTATCATTGTATATGCATCGTGCAACGAGTGAAATTGAGATTGAGACTGTCATCGCAGCAGAATGTGTTCACAAAAGCCACAACCAAAAACGACGCGACGGTGAAAGCTAGCTTTATTGTGGCTGAAGAAATGGCGCACTAAAGGAGCTAATGTAGCGTACTGGTAAACGGTGCCTGGACTCCAGCGTCGTGGTACGTAAACATGCCATCACGCTCGTCTTTTTCCGGTCAGTCGTCATGGAAACGCATCATGCGTTAACCTAGCACACAGCACTAATTTCCAGTTAGTAAAAGGACGTCTAAAGATGATTTCTTAAACGAGTAGACCTCGTGGACGGATCCACTCACACCTCTGGTTTGATTTCCACACATAGAAAAGGAAACACAAATTAGTGCAATTTCCTGGGGGAGAAATCACTGCTAGTTGATGTGTGGAATGCTCGACTGGCACGGTCATTCATTAATATATGAATGGAAGCTTGGGCTTGTACGCACATGCAGCGGGAGGCGCTCTGGCAGTGTACGCAGTAAAATCAGCAGTGACGATGCATCATTACACTTCAGAAAATCCTAAACTACCCCTTAAAGTCTCCTACAATTGGCATCCAGTCTATAGAGGGCTGTACTGAAAGAAGAAAGAGGAAAACCTTGAGTGCATGTATGTGAAACTATAATGAAAAACTCCCACTGTGATCTACAGTTCCCATGATCATTTAATGTTCAATCAAACTCAGTGCGTGTGTAGTTAACAATGATCTAAAGTCGAAAAGTTGTTTTTCCCACATTTGTTTTTGTCTTTTTAAAGACAATGCAAGGCTTTGATGAGACGATTCCGTTGATTTGTGACCTCTAAACGTACCCATGCCCTTTGTGTGCACTCTCATAAACCACTGGAGAATAATCATCTCGTTAAATGAGATTTTCCGCTGCCACAAATCCAGGCGCAGGATTTTTTTTTAGAGAAGACACTTTCAGTGTACTTTTTTAATCATGAAGTCCAAACATTACCATAACGTTTTTCACAATGAAGTGCTATACGTTACACAACCATTAACATTCCTTTAGAGTTAATCGTCGTCCCTGTGAATTAATTATTCACACATTGTCCCGCTCTCTCGACGGTGGACCCTGTGGGAGGGTTGCGTTTCCTGGAGGCACCGAGTATGAAAGGGCAAGAAAAGCCCAGTGCTGACCTTGGGAGTGTCTCATGTTAAAAGGAAACAGGCGGCTGCTTTGAGAAACAAGTGCTCCATGGCAATAGAAAGGGGAAGTGTAAGAGAGTTGTGTTTGCAGCTGTAAAATAAATTGTCTTCATATCTTGTTTTTATTGTGTAGTGATGAGATTTATGTTTGAAAAGGTGATGGGATTATGTCTGTTGGTTTGTTTGCAAGCAGAATATAGGAATGACACTGAAGTAAAATAGGTGATTCAGACGTGGACGTTAAATACATCAGTCAGTCTGCATCAACTAACCACTTTATCAGGTTAAAACCAGTGTATACGATAGGGGTGGGGGGAAAAATCGATACACATCGGAATCGCGATTCTAATCATCCACGATTCTGAATCATTTCATTGACTTTTTTTTTTTTTTTAAGTTTTTTTTTCATTTACTTTTTTTAAGCCTAAGCTTTTATTTATTTATTTATTATTAAGTTATTTTTTTGTACAGTAAGTTTTTATTTGTTGTGAATGAATAAATGTTAACTTAAGTTTTCCTTTGTGTGATCACATTATCACATTATCTTATACAAACTGTATTGTTTTGATGCCATAATTTGCCTTAACACACTATGCATTGTATCAATTTTTGAATCGAGAATCGATTTTGAATCGAATCGTGACCCTAAGAATCGGAATCCAATCGAATCGTGAGCCACCCAAAGATTCACATCCCTAGTATACAAGTATCAAGATACACTCTTAGAAATAAGGGTTCCAAAAGGGTCCTTCTACAAGGGCTGAGGTTCTACCTGGAACCATTTCCAAAAAAACCCTTTCCTGAAGAAAGTTTTTCAAGGGTTCTTGGTAACACTAATGGTTCCAGTAAGAACCCTTTTGATCCAGAGAACCCTTTAAAACTCCTTTCCTGAATAAAGGGTTTTAAAATGGTTCTTGGTAGAACCCTCCACCTGGAACCCTCCAAAAGGGTTCCAGGTGCAACCTTCATAAAAAGGTTCTCCCTGGAGCCAAAAAGGGTTCTCCTATGAGGACAAGCCGAAGAACCTTATATGGTTCTACTAAGTGTAGATAACTTTATTAATCCTTCAATCTAGGATCTGCTACAACAGGCTGCCATCTTGGAAAAAAGCCTTGGTTTTCAAGCTGTGGTACGCGAGCTTCCTACTTGGGAGGAAAAATCAGAAATACCGTTTTATCTACTGTTTATACCAGGGTATGTAATCGGTGTGTGTAGAAAATGAAACGTATAACAAAACAATTAGAATAATTAGTGTCATTTTATGTCTGGCTCCATCTTAATCTACTGTAATTTCACTATACCAGTGTGTGAAGTACATGTGAGGAAGAGGAGGATGATGAGAGAGCAAATTATCTTATTGGGAATAAATCTTCCTCCCGTGGAAAGTCTGTAGCTGACTTTGCTCCGACCTCTTTACACCACTGTTGTATTCAAACTCTACATATTGTGATTGTGATGGTCAAACGCCAGCTATCACTGGCTATTTTCATCCAATGCTACACTCTGTCATCACTCTCTTGTCTAATAGGCGCAAGGCTCCTCCTCCTTTTTTTTTTTTTTAAATGTCACTCTGTCGCTTTTCTCTCTCTCTTTCTTTCCACACACAAAGTGAATCACAGGCAGCTGCAACTTGGTGTCAGATTTCACTGCCACCAGACCATGCACCCTCACTGGTCCACTCGCTCCCTCACTCAGGTCTCAGTCCATATTTTACATATTCTGGCATTGGGGCGGAGTTAGCTGAAGATGAGGTGTCTCTCTCTGTCCACACCAATGTCCACAGAGAAAATCAGCTATTTTACACCATGGTGCAAAGGAGTTGTAAATCCACTACTGCCTCCCATCAGTAACTTTCGTGTCTGGATTTACCTCAGTGACACAAACGTTAACAGATGAGGCAGCTCCTGTGTCCCTACTATTTAAAAACACCAAATTTCCCAATGGATGTATGGTATGGTTTATTAAGTACAAAGAAGGACTAGGTTTTATTCAGTGATCCTTTCTTTTTAATAAGCAGCTGTGGTCTGACTGTGTGTCAGTGCTTCATACAAACCTCACTACAATGAAACCTGAACGACCAGTTGTCTCCTTTGTGCTGCGGCTTGTCTGTGTTTATGTAAGTGCAAAAATAAACAACCGCAGTCAGGCGACAGTGAAAAGTGAAATTCGGCGTATGTGGAATGTTGTGTGTTGACTCTTACGGGGGAAAGTAATAACAACATCTAAGGTGAATAATAGTCGTTTCCACAACACGTTTCCACATCAGGATCAGATGTTGCACCTAGATTAGTTTAATAATACTAGTAAGAGTTGAAGGAAATAGCAGATCATATGATTGTTCCTCCTTATATTCAGCGTGTAAGTTTTGTTCAGTGTCAGCATTAAGTCACTTCCTCTCCATGATCATCACATGTTGAGCTGCTGAGTAATCAGCCCGTCATAGGAACACAGTGCAGAACAGGATGTACGCTTTCAAACGCAACTGTTGTTGTTGAAAATGCTGTTCTCATCATGTTTAAGTGTTGGAAGTTGAAACCGAAAATGATTTTCCCAATTCATCACGATCTGTTCACGTTTGTCATCCCACAGGAAATCGCTCGGCATCTCCGTCCGACCACGCTTCGCGCTCGCTACGGCAAAGACAAGGTGAAGAACGCGGTCCACTGTACGGACCTCCCCGAGGACGGTGTTCTGGAGGTAGGTGGTGTCTCACTGACGCATGATGCGCTGTACTCTATCCGTGTCTGTGTGCTACACGGAACACCCACTTCCTCTCGTGCGCGCATGTGTGCCTCTGCTCCTACACACACAGGTCCCCCCCCCAGCACCACCTCATTGTCTCTCAGCTCGTGCATAAGCAGCTACCTTGCGTCTCTCGCCAAGAACAAAACCCCCTCAAAACTTGTGTGAAGCCGAGTCCCATGACTCCGCTCTGTGGGCTGGGGCAACCTCAGATCACACTGGGTTTGAGGAACAAGAATGACAGAGGGATTTGAAACAAACCCATTGTTTTACAGAGAGTGGGGTCTGACCCGTTCAGCGTCATTGTTCAGGAAAACTCCTGATCTGTGGCCTGGACAAATGCCTCCTTGTTAATCATTAGCCTGTGACTGACTGAGCTGCCATTTTCCCAAGACTAAGACATAGTGGCCAAGAAGGGGCTTTGAAATAGGAGGAAGTACTACTTTATTACCCACAATCACTGATCACTGTATTAAGTACACCTGTTCATGCAAATATCGGAGAATATAGGAGAAATTTTCCAGACTAGTTTGAATTTCTCTCTGTATTTATTTAACCTCTTAATTTACGAAGAAAATTAATCGATTAATGAGACCTTGACCGTCAAAACCGAAAGGCAACAGTAGTTCACAACAGCAAATGAAATCACGACTTGGTACCAGCCAAGTGATGCAGAAGATCATCTTTGAATGCACAAAAAGCTTAACCTTAAAGCGGATGGTCGACGGCAGCAGCAAGACCACACCAGGTGCCAATCCAGACACTCAAATACGTCTCCTGCACTGTGTACCTAACAATGTGGCCCATGAGTGAATACGACTGTTATTAAGTGTCTTATTTTTTATTTTCCAGGTGAAGTATTTCTTCCGGATTTTGGATGGATGAGTGCAAAGAAGAAAAGTGACTCACGTCAAACTCGTGGACTTAACAGTTGTCTCATTTTTCTGTTTATTTGTTTCAGCCTTTTTGCAGATTAAATAAAGTGACAAGAGCAGACTCCTGACAAGTGTTTTTGATCTTCAACACTGAAATAAGTATTTTCACACCAACTAAACATCTCATTACACGGGATACTGCATTGCCTCTGATATTCTCAATCCTTTTGACCAGCGACTTTGGTATTGGATTCATACATTTACACTTTGAAAGAAAAAAAATGTACAACTGCATAAATATAAAATTCTTCCACCATGAAAATGGCTAAAACATTCAATAGTAAGTTACATCACGTCACGTGATGTCGCCAGCAAAACAGATTTCAAAGCACTGAGTTGCCACTGTTTTTCCATGGAGGTGACAGTCTTCTAGGCTGGACCCACAAAGCTCTACACTATGAATTAAGAATGAACAGACGTAAGCGCAGCAAACACAAATGTCAAATCAAATCCTACAGCTAAAGTGAACGGCAAAGTAACGGCGAAACAAATAATGCACATGTCGACCTGAACAACTCGGATAAAGAAAACACACAGACGCAAAAGAAAAACAAAAAACAAAAAGATTCCATGAAGCGCTGTTATTTACTCACACATGGGCCTTAAAGGTTCAGAGTACCATGCTTGTATTTGAATGAATCAGAGCACATTAACGCACACTCCACTCGCTCACATACACTTAACACGTCGGCACACAGACACGAGCACGTGCGCGCACACACCTTGGACCATCGAAGCTGACATAAGACAAGTGGAGATTACAACAGGACAAGACTACGGCACTGGACACTCCAAAAATATATAAAGAAACCACATCAGGATGAGATAGTTTGGGGGGGGGGGGGGGGGGACAGAAACACGCTACACGTCAGTAGTGGAATTGCGATTTTACAGTAATAGATGAACACATCCCATGGCTCAAGGAATATTTTCATTTACAGTAGAATAAATATTTGCTATTGCTACTTTTTGTATTTTACATTCTAACCCTCGACAAACACACAGAAAAGCCTAGTGTAAAGCACACAGATTAAGTGTAGGTCCTGTATATTATGAATGTTCAAAAGACTAGTGGTGTTTTTTTGTTTTGTTTTTTCTCTGAACTCTCTGAATTCTCTCTACATTTTATTTGTTTCTAAAATGAGAACGCTCGCTCGTGGCTGAGGTCACGATTTGATTGTGAACTTGACGTCGAAGCGTCCTTGATAGCGGTCCTTCTCGCTGTAGTCAATGTTTGCTCCATATACTTTGCACTCGATGCGGATCTCCTCGTCCAACGTGATGTTGGTGAACTGAATGGCCACCAGGGGCTGCAGGTACTGGGGGTGCAACATTTTGCCGTAGTACGGGTAGTAATGCAGGGGGAAGCCGCCGCCTATGCCAATGTAACTGATCTGTCCGATCTTGTCTACGTCCTCTTCTCTCTGCAAACACAACGGTTGAATTAAATTCTTACAGCGGGTCGTACTGAGGACATCACAACCAGACGATGTCCTCTCAAACGTACCTTGTTCTTGCAGTGAATGGGGATCACGAAGGGATTTAGGTTCCCCTGCAGAGCCGCTGGCAGTGAGTCATTGTTAGCAGGAGCCTGGAAGACAGAGAGGATGGTAGAATGATGGAGTGGGGTGGCTGTTGTAGCATTCACGGGTACGTGGTGATGCTCATTCACGCATTGACCCAAGTCCATCGCTTGGCTTTGTTTGTGCGGGCAGATGTTGAGAAATGTTGTGTGTCCAAGTGGCAGTGTGAGAACCAGCCAATCCATTCGCATTTATGCATTTAAGGTCAAACAGTATCAAGTTTAAGGCACTCCTAAATTAAAATAGGTTGCACCACTTTTACTAGCAATTAGAATATTAGTAATTACTAAAAGTTTACACCTTCCCTTGTAGGTGGTGCTAGATGCCAGCAGAATGAAACACAGAGTTTAATATCTTGTATATAGTGGATGATAGCACTACAGGTCAAGGAACCTCTTGAAAAGGGTTCTGGAAAGCACAATCCACCATTTTCTGTAACAATGGCATATTTATTCCTGGAACTGAGATGATTTTTTGAGCACCGAAATCTCTTAAGGATTGTAATTAAGTAAGATATTTTATTATGAGTTATATATACTTGCGATATACTGACGACCGGATTGTGTCAGTTGGTCTGGTGCAACCAAAATTAGCTATTCGCTAACTATCAGCTGCAAACTAGCTCTTAAATGCTAAAGCTTTACGAGTGGTTTAGTAATCATCAAATCCTGAATTTAGCTGAGACTTATCTACGTATGCTCTTAAAAGTGCTAAGTAGAACCATATAAGGTTCTTCGGCTTGTCCTCATAGGAGAACCCTTTTGAAGGGTTCCACCAAGAACCCTTTTAAAACCCTTTATTCAGGAAAGGGGTTTTAAAGTGTTCTCTGGATCAAATGGTTCTTACTGGAACCATTAGTGTTACCAAGAACCCTTGAAAAACCCTTTCTTTGGGAAAGGGTTTTTCAGAAGCAAATGGCAAACAAAACGGCAGGCAGACTAACTTGTGTACACACGGCCAGTCGCTGACAATGCCTGCTAAAAATACCAGCAAGGTTGGAGCATGTGCTATTTTATCAGAAACAGTCAATGATAGTAGTTAATGTAGCAAGAGTTGAATCATTCTCATAAGGTTGCAAGTTGGAAATTTTCCTCAAATGGTTCCAGGTAGAACCTCAGCCCTTGTAGAAGGACACTTTTGGAACCCTTATTTCTAAAAGTGTAGGGCTGAACAATAAATCCAAATTTGATCAAAATATAATTTTAGATAAATGATTGTCTATACAAATATTATTCCACCGACTGAAGAGGACATCTTTGTTTCTCACAGAGCTGCACAAATATCACACATTAATACTTAATGTGATATTAAGATAGATATTTAGATATTTATTCAAAATCGCTCAGCCCTAGACTTATGTGAGAATAGTGAGAATAAAGCGGAAGACCAAACTTTCACTTTTAGGTCCAAACTTTATGTTTGGTAAAGAAACTTTCTTGTACTTCAAAAGCTGTGCTGTCATGCTATAAACCTACCTTTGGTGTGAAGTTGACAATCCTGTTGAGCTTGACAATAAGGCAGGGGTTTCCCTCACTGAACCCGTAATCTTCATCAAGCAACCCGGAGCAAGGGCCGAGCCAAGACCTGCGGAAAACGCAGGCCTTCCTCTGTCCTAGGTCATTCTCCAGACTTCCACGGTCGATGTACGTCATAGGAATCTCTGCAAATGGCACAGACGGACACATCAGACTGGATGCGTTAGGATAAGCTAAAAACCCGCTCACAAAAATTCATGTTTCTTTTGAGGACTGATCATGTCACAAATCTTGTAAACATGTGAGAGACAAAATTGCGATTGACGGTTGGTTACATACCCATCAGGGATCAGCCAGAGTGTATGACAATCCCTGATTGATGATTGGCTTATACTTGCCTCCACAGTCTTCGAATCTCAAGGCTTCGGTCTGAATGTCATCCACATACGGTTCGAGGAGTTTCTTCATGCTATCAACATACACCGTGTACGTGGTCGGGTCAGACCGAGTGAAAGCAATTTCAGATTTCACTGAGCGTGGGGTGTGTGACAGACCTGAAAGACAGACATGAGTGGAAAGGATTGGCTGGATTGTTGTAGGATACTGGAAAAGTTTATCATAGGTTTTCTTGGGCACCCACAGATCTCTGAAGCAGTTTTCAGATATTCAACTTCAGAAAATGTCAAGCAGCAGAATTGTCTGAAACATCGAAGTGTGGGGTGGGCGTCCTGGGCCGGCTACTGTGTTCTCACAGTCACTAAGTTTACGTGATGTTATAGAATAAAATCAAATTATTCTGGTAATCCAGAGACTGAGTTTATGCTCTGTTAGCTTACAGAATTTATTTCAATCCAATTGTATTTGTATAGCGCCAAATCACGACATACATCATCTCAAGGCAGTGTACATAGACACATAGACGACATCGTGCAGAGCAGAGAAACACAACAATTCACACAATGAGCAAGCACTAGGCATCGGTTGAGCGCAAAAAAAACAACTCCCTTTTAACAAAAGAAGAGATCTCTGACAGAACCAGACTCTAAGATGTGCAGCCATCTGCCACGGCCGGTTGGGGTGAAGGAATCATATTTAAAATACTGGACACAGAATGACACTCGACTGGAAAGCGCTTAGTACTAACAAGGTGAAAGGGGGGCGTATAGTACCTAGCGTAGTGGAGACAAACGCACTTTATTCAATAAATTCAACACTAGTGCTGCGACAAGGACAGAGGTCAAATCAAATGCTGCAACAAATCTTTACTTTCTTAATTAATCCGTTAGGTGTTTGGTCCATAAAATGTCAGTAAACGTTGAAAACTATTCAGTTTCAGATCATTGTTATACGGGGCAAATTAACCACAACATAATTACATTGAAGACGGTGAAAAATCTGAGAATAAAAACACACTCAAACCAATTAATTGATTCTGACATTAGCCACAGATTTTGACAAGGGAGCTGGCAGGAGAGGATTTGAAAAGAAGTCAAGACATATGTGTGTGTATATATATATACAAACATATACATACATTTATATATATATATATGTTAAGTAGTGAAGTTCCTGTCAGAAGCTGCTCTATTTATCATGTGAGCTATTCTTCATAGAGCCCAGAGACACCATGGGTCCCTGCTCTATTATCTTAGGACTACACACTGTAGGGTCTTGGGGATTTCCTCAGACAGTCTCTGTCAGCTCTTTACGGCAGTAATTTTCCACAGACCTTGTGCACAAGGCCTCAGTGAGGCGTGGCATGAGGGGAATAAGATGGGTGAGAGGAGTGGGGAGGAGGGGGTGGGTGAAGAAAAACAAACAACACAACATTTATGAACCTTTATCAGCCTCACCGTTGTGTTCATTTGTTGTTGTAGGGTTAGCAGTGAGATGTGCAGCAGAGAACTACCATCCAGTAATTTGAGTTTTCACTCGGAGGCTTGTGAAAGTTCACCAGTCCCCTGCCCCCACCCATCCACACTCACATGTGTGTGTGTGTCTCTCTCTCACAATGGAAACTTTTAGCCCCAGAGTGAGAGGCAGCTCAGAGGGAAAAAAAAAAAACGCTTAACTACTCTCTGCTTCCCTTATCGTGCCACTGCTGGAAACTCACTTCAACTCAAAGCGCTGCACACTTACTTTGTAGCTGTTGCCGGGCTGCTCTTTGATTGTTAACAACTGACAGACAAAACGGCAGGCAGGCTAACTTGTGTACACGCGGCCAGTCGCTGACAATGCCTGCTAAAAATACCAGCAAGGTTGGAGCATGTGCTATTATATAAGAAACAGTCAATGATAGTAGTTACTATAGCAAGAGTTGAATAATTCTCATAAGGTTGCAAGTTGGAATTTTCCTCCAGCAAAAAACAGGATTAGTGTTTAGCCTCTAAGCTCTGACGAAACTCGATCCTTTTTGTGTTACAAACTTCTGGCTTCCGTTCTTAAGTATGTAAACATGAAGGCTGTGACACATAATCATAGCGCACATGAATTGTTTCAGTCACAGTGGGTGTAAAGAGCTTCAACGGTTCCCCCTGTAGCCTGAGGGGAGAGAGAGAGAGGCATTGACAGGCTAAGAGAGGAGTGAAGGACAAAATGGCTGAAAACCTATCTAAGGTCAGACAGACTTCTGATAGAGTAACAGCTTCAAGGCACACCCCAACAGACTCTTGACTACAGCATCGTCAAGGAGACCATCTCTTCGCTCGTCACACAAGAGCCGATGAAACGCCAAGCAGCTCATTTTTAAAAAAAGAGAGCAAGAAGTTTTAGATTTCATTTACCTGGAGGAGCGACTCTGTCCTGGTAGGTGGGCGTGTAGTTACTTAAAGTGAGCAGCAAAGCCTGAATGGTCCCGACGAAGATTCCAGCCAAACATCCGTAGAAAATCACGTAGAACAAGATGATTTTAACTGTGGGAGGGGGAAAAAAAGAAATGTCTTTAATACCAATGTGAAATTAATTACTACTGAACAACTATTCCATAAATATGTTGTAAAGTCACAGTCACCTTGACCTGAAATTACCTAAATCTACTACGTTTATCCAAGTGAGTTTGGGTCAAATTGTTCTTGAGATATGGACAAACTGAAAACATCACATCTCCAATGATAGCAGAGGCACAAAACAAGGGTTTTTCAATTATCCTCCGAGTTTGAATCTGCTGCTTTCATCGTCTCTACATCATTGAAAATTAAACATATTTGGATTGCCTGTTGTCAACATGCGTGTTGTCGTGAGTGCTGGAAAACAAATGTTTGATTTGACACATTGAGAAACAAAAAAACAGATTTTTCTTTCTTGGAAACAACTATTGATCCAAGTCTCTGTAAAAGAGACCTGCTCTTTTAAGAGTTCAATCTGGACAAAAGCCCAAGAGGAAAAGAAAAATTACTAAAAATGACTTCCACATAGTTTGATCTCTATTTCTCTTCATCCAAAACATCCAAGAACAATGAAGGTTGTTTTTTTTTTCCTTCAAAAACCCAATTTAAATGTTATCCTAATTATGCAACAGTGGGAGGGCTACAGTTCCAGTACAACAGGATGAGTCAGTCATCATTCCAGTCACACGAGATCCTTCCCCCATTGTGTCGCCACTTCCATCAGTCAGACATAAAACACTGTCCTCACATAAATGAACAAAAGCAGCCATGCTTTTCTACGTCTCTGCCTTCATTTGTGATCGGTTCGCAGAAAACATTCCCATTTGCCAACTTTGTTGGTCTATTTCTTTCCCATTCAGGCTATTAAAGGCGAAGAAGCTCTCACTGGCTTTTGTTTTCTATGTCAGGCGGTACATTTCCATCAGCTTTAGAGTGGATCTGTAGTTGTTTTTCTCTAGTGATACTGTTACTGTTCAACAACTCTGACATGTTTTACTGCAGTGGTGAAATGGCACTTAACGTCTCAAACACCAGACTCCGCAAACAACATATGGCTATGGTTCAAATTCACTGTTTACAATCCAATCCTATAATAGAGCAACACACGCATAACTTTACTTTATTCTTTGCTCTTAAGAGATTATCTGACTTAAACATGAAACTCTTGGGAGTAATATGAACATACAATATGTTAATATATGCAGTACACAGCGCTGTTCAAGTATTCAGAGCACAGAGCGAAGAAATCAGAGGGGGAAAAAAAATACCTTCTGTTTTATTCTGTCAATATTGAACCTCATTCATTATTTAACGGGAGAGTGGGCAATCTTTGCTCTTCGTGATTTTAACATCCAGTGAAAATATCCAGCCTATGAACTTGTATTGTTCTTATTTGAGCCATTTGAAGCACACTATTGCATTAAAAACTCTGGCCTGTGTTGTTCAGTATCGTCAACAGCTTTAAAAATGGAACCACCACAGTCAGTTTGCCCTTTTTGTCGAACATTTCCACCGAGGGTACATTTAACAGAGTTTATTGACAGAAATTGAATATAGTTCCCATGAGTATGTTTTGAAGTCGTTTGGATTTGCAGCTTTAAAATAAGCCAAGTACTGTAGTCAAAGGCCTAACTTTATGGGGGCTGCCATGTTTCTCCACAATAGGTAGTTCAATAGATGTGTTGTGTTATGTCAAGAAGTGTCCGCAAGTTTTGTCAACAAATCAACAGATTTTGAGTCCTTATTTGGCAGCAGCTCATATTGACTTGACTTCTAATGTGTCACACATACCGGTGTCACGTGATACTGGTCAATGAGCATGGCCTCGGGTGGGGTGGGGGTGGAGGGGGGCCATGCTTTGTTAGTGTTGCATGGATACACAACTGAGGCCAGATGGAACAATGGTAAAACAAACTCTATGAGTCACTGGATGGTCTAGGACAGGGGTCACCAACGTGGTGCCCGCGGGCACCTGGTAGCCCGCAGGCAGCCAATACGGTGCCCGCGGGCTCACTTCACTTCACCTCACTTGCATGTATCCGTATGATCGCTCAGTAAAATATCTTTGATATTGTTTATAAAAACTGGTTATCGTTAGGAGTAAGCACTGGAATGAATGTGTATGCAGTTTAATGCATAGTATTAATCATTTAAATGGTAAACAAAAAAAATAAAATGTTAATGTGGTAGCCCTCCATATTATTTTTTACCCTTAAGGTAGCTCTCATCTCAAAAAGGTTGGTGACCCCTGGTCTAGGATATCAATTGTGATATTAAACAGTTAAGATCACCCAGATATATGAACACTACCATACAGTGACAGTGATCCATTGTTAAATTCCTTCGTGTCCAAACAGAGTGCTGTGCTCGTCAACTATCAGCGTTCCTGATGTTGTTTGCTGTTGGTGTGGTGGTACCTCCTCCACCTTTTCAGACCAGCCAGTGTAAAACCAGTTTGGCGGGTTCTGCACCAAAGCCTCATTATTTCCTGCCACAGACAGTAAAAAAACTGTAGGGAGGAAATTCAGTTTACTCCGTCCATGCTATACTCTGTCTGTGCAACGAACACGTGAGCAGTGTTGCCAGCGCATGAGATCGAGAGCAACATCCTTTACTCTGCGTACCACTCCTGCGCACACACACGCTGCACAAGAGGCAGTTTCACTTGTACCACATCTACAAAAGCACCCAGTAGAAGCAAGGCGAGGCTAACCCTTTTCTGAGTAAAACATGACGGAAGTGTTAAACGTTAGACACTCTTGATTTCATGGTGAGATATGGCTACACCTGCTACCATTGTTGTAGGGCAATGTTTGTCCTATGGAACATGACCTGCACGAGTTCTGCGCGATTCAAACTTTGGTGTGAGATTTGAGTCACAGACAGGACCTTCTGATAAATAAAACCTTTGCAGTCGTGTTGTAGTCGTGGACGCGGGATGTGAAAAGGAGACAAAGACTATTGATAGCTATTGTTCACTTCTATTAGCCCATTGTTCAGTGATTGTTATCCAGGCTGCAATTACAACTAATTGGTAATTGATTACGACATTAATCACTATTTTTAATATTCTATGCATGTGGTTTGAACAGAGACTTTTAATTTCAAGTTGTTGGGTGCCATTTTCTGACTGCCCAACTGCATAGAAACGTTTGAAGCTACATCCATACTTCTATCCCTGCTAAAACATCTGTTTTAGGGCTGCAACAATTAATTGATTATTACTCGATTGCTCAATTAGTCGGCATGTATTAACAACGATCAACATTTTCTGACGTTCTATGGAGCAAAGATATCTGTTCCAAGTCTGACGAGGAGGTGAAACGCTCCCTTTCTGCCTGTCCAGATTAAAATGAAGGCCCATAGTTTTCCAAAACAAAAATGCGTAGCACTCAGTAGCAGTGTTTCTGAAGTTCTTCATCTATGGTTAAAAACGCAGGGGTAGTGAGGATGCCAAGTGTATATGGGGCAAAACAAGTAGCACGTAGGTAAGTTTTAAGACTGAGACCTTGAATATATCTTGTTACTGTGCTACATGTTAAGTTTTTGTATATTTTGCATTTGGACTCTGTTTCCCCACTTGGGTCAACAGTGGTCGTATGAAACACGCTCTATAAATAACCTGTAACCTGACTTTTCACAACCAAGCATTGCATTGATTAAATCGGAAGCATATGATATAAGAGTCATTTTTATCCTTGTGGTTAGCTCGTACATGTGGAACACGGTCTCCGGTACAGTCAAGTCACCTGAGATTTTCAGAACACAGGCTCAACTCTGTGTCTGTGCGACGCAGCAACACCATTTTGTAGTCAGTGAAGGCCACATATCAACTGTGCTGCCCACAGATGTAAATAGCACAGAAGCTTGGCCAACTAGTGGTGAGAGTTTGAATGGAAAGCAGCAGCAGCAGCACCTCCCCCACCACACTTCTGCTGCAGCACAGTCTCATGGAGGGACCGTCCCCACGTTCACGCCACATGTATGTGTGTGTGTGTGGACTTTTCCTGACTGTTTTTTTCCAAAGCAACTCAAGGTCTAACACGAGCAGCTTTTACAATACATTTCCACACTGCTCCAAAAAAATAGCTGCGTCATAAAAAAAACCATTAAAAACACAAATTTCCTCATTTCCTTTTATACCACAACTGATAAACAACCACGTGCCTCCAGAACACCGTTTCCCCTCATTATTTAGCTTTTTTTTTTAAAAATGATTTCAACTCTTTTACATTGACACCGATTCAATGACACAGGCACACACACATCATAATAACCTGTTGCTTTTTAGAGCAACACAGCTCACATTTTTTTTTAATATATAGTGCGACATTACCATTCTAAAGCACAAAACACAGTAATAACACATGCTCACTGTCAGACAAACAACAACAACACAGCTGCTGATATTATAAGCAACAATTAATGGCGATTTATAGAAGAAGAGAAAGAAAAAAGGAAAAAGAACGGGGTTATGTTGTTCGTCAGTGGCGAACACGACCGCGACACGACTCCTGTTTTTATGAGCGTATAATATCACATTCGCCAGGAAACGAGCTGTTTGATTAAACGAAGGCTTTCAACTTTTAAACCAAACCACGGCTTCATTCGTGTCGGGAATAAATTGTATGAATATGAACCGGGGAAGGGGAGGGGGGTGAGTGGTGGTGGAGGTGCGGCCCTGGAGACATGTGAGTCGTGATCTGCTCCAGTACCGTGTGGTGTCGGTCTGTCTGTCGACTGTCTCTATAACACGGGGAGGAGGAAGAGGAGGGAGGACCGAACAACTAAAAAGAAATAAAACGGTTTATATGGATTCGAACGCCGTGCCTGTGATCCCATCAAATCAACCACCACGGCCGAGCATTCCCTTTCGTCTTAAAAGTATTTAAAACGATTAGAGCTGCACTCGTTAATCTGGAGGTTGGAGTGAAAGGTGGGGGGGTAACAGAATAACCCCCCCCCCCCCCCGTCTGTGCACGACAACACTGGAGATTAGCTATTTGGCTCATTAACACAGAGCAATAATACAATATCCGTTGCTGTTTATCATGTTTATGCTCTGGGGGCTACATTTAAAAAAAAAGAAAAAGATGGTCAAACAACAACTTTCCCCTCCTGCCCACCACACTGTCTGTCCTTCAGGGTGACCTTTTTCACAAAGGACGTTTATTAATGAATGGCTCGATATGACTGGGGAAAAAAAACAATTTAATGTTGACTCCACAAATAATACGAGACCAACTATGCGTTTAAACAGCACATATACATGTATAACAGACAAATCCATTCATTTTTGGCCACTATTAATCCTGATTTCATGGGCTGCAACTATTACTCGATTATTAATCAACTACACTACAACTATATTTCGCTTGTTGAGTCGTCGTTTAAAATTGGATTTTATTTATAACAATACATCGTTATAACAGGAGTATCTGTTGGTTTGCACACACACACACAAAACAACATGAATGGTTGCGATGCGTTAAGGCAGATGACGTCCATAATGTGGACACCACAGCCTTCTCGTTTTGAGCACGACGTCATTTATGAGGAAAAAGGAAACACCGATGAATATTTTTTTATTTTTTTTCTCCAACCCTGTCATGAAGTGACATTAACCGAGAAAATTCACCGGTGATGGATGCTGAGCACGCGACCTGTAGCGTGTGTGTAGTCGGCGGAACTCATGTGAGACGAGTCGGTTTCATGTTTCACGGGAGGAGTTTGTGATTTAACGGACTCAACTTCTTTTTTTTTGCCTTCGCCTTTTCTCCCCCCGACACACACACACGCGCGCACACACACACAGACACGCACACACGCACACAGCCTCCATTTAAAAAAAGCCGGAGTCACGACGCAGCGTATCACGGGCGTTGAGCTCTAACAGGTGTCGTCTGACTGACAGTCACCAAAACAGAGGATAAATGTGAATAAAATGACGTATAAAACACCACCGACTAGTGTCAGTTTTGACTGCCTGTTGAGCCGTACGTGTGACACCTTAACTGGCGTCCTTGGACGACTTTAAAGTCGACGGTTATGACAGTTAGCGGTCGGTAAAAAAAAAAAAAAAAAAAAAGTAGAAGGGAGTACTCACGCCAACTGCATCCAGTGCGTCCAAGAAACTCTCCCTTCTCTGAATTCCACACAAATTTCCCCCATCCGCCGTCACTGTCTTTATTTCCCGCCATGTTCTCGTTGTCTCACCGCTGCTTTTGAA
This sequence comes from Microchirus variegatus, assembly GCF_963457635.1. Taxonomy (NCBI): domain Eukaryota; kingdom Metazoa; phylum Chordata; class Actinopteri; order Pleuronectiformes; family Soleidae; genus Microchirus; species Microchirus variegatus. The sequence continues at coordinate 24,161,855 of NC_139805.1, read as the reverse complement.
AAAAAATAAGTCAAAAAACAGAACAAAAATCGATTCTTGGATGTTTTGGTGGTGGTGGTGTCGGCGGCGGCGGGTTAGAGACTGTTGTTGGCTGTCCCTCACAGGAAACGCGAAAGGACAGATTCGTACCCGTCTCGACCAATTGTACCACACACAATTTATCTCTCAGGGAAACCGACTCCGCCTGCGAGGTGCCGTAATAAGTTAAACCCCCCCTCAAAGTGGGAGGGGGTGACTTCAACAAATCACAATCTTCCAATGCTTTTTGCGTAAGAGGCAAAGAGGAACGGGGGGAGGGAAGGTGGGGGTTGTTACAGGCGTGCACACAACAATGAACACTCTCACTCACGCACACACTACAGGAGGGTCCACGAAAAAATGACCAACAGTTGACACCGTCATAGCAACGACGTTAGTCAGAAATAGTCGATCAAAGTCAAGATGAAAGGCACGAAAGCTGTGGCAATCTATGGCTACATGGACACGACTTTGTTGTCATTTAGGAACATTATCCCAATTTGCTTCCTGGTTTCTTTCTTAGCAGCCACAACTCAACTCACAAGCCATTGTTTACATCACGTGTCAAACTTAAGGCCCGGGGGCCAGATGTGGCCCGCCACGTCATTTTATGTGGCCCCGCGAGTGATTAATTTGTCTTAAAAATCTGTGTTAAAATAGGTCTATGCTGCTTTAATGCGTGCGTTGACCATAAACTACATTTCCCACAATGCATGGCGATTGCGTTTCCCGCAATCGGAGTGTATCACTGTATATGCATCATGCGATGTGTGAAATTGTAAGTAATAAAGTAATAAATACTGAAAGTTATTTAGCAATATGTTACGGAGTAGTTACCTTTATTTTACATTATATTTAGTTACATTTATTCTGTATGACAGTTACATCTGGCTCTTTGAAGGTAACCATTATGCTGACATGGCCCTCAGTGAAAATAAGTTTGACACCCCTGGTTTACATGGATGCAGAATTAAATCTAGATCAAATTGTGGTGTTCAGTCAGTGTTGTCTAATTCTCTGCACCTAAATGGTCATGTGTATGTAATAAGACAGGGGTCTCAAACTCAAATGACCTGGGGCCCAATGCGCATTTATTGTGGTCAAGAGGGGGCCGGCCTAGAGAACAAAAAGTGGGAATAAAAAAACAACTGTTCACAATATTGCATCATGATATCACACGTATACTTAATAATACTATTTATGATGCAAAATTAATGTGTTAATATCAAAACAAGACATTTATTTTAAATTACATAAATAATAGTGTGGACAACTGTAATTAAAATTCGTGCCAGGAGCCGTTTCGGCCACTGCCATTTGTAATTATGTCTTATTATTACTGTTATAAAAAAACATTGCTCGCAAACATATATTATATTCCATCACCTCGCTGGCAGCTGTGCCTCAGCTACACACTGTGTTTAAAAGACGGTGAGGTCGTGGGCCGTGTTTTCATTATAACATGATATTAAGCGGGGGGCCGCATTGGACCATTTTGAATCACTCCGGGCTAACTGCTAAAGCAAACACTAAAAGACAATGGAAATGTCCTCAAACTATAATGGAAATTTGAAAATCCGCCTCGCTAGAGCAGGTACCAAAAAAGTACCACATACCAGGTACTATCACTAATGGAAAAGCAAAAACGCACTATGAGTTGAGTCAAGCCAAGTAGTGCTAGAACTGGATAATGGAAAAGCACCATAAGCCAGCTTGCTAGCTAGTTTGTTGTTGCTGCTGACATAAATTGTGCGCTTTTACATTGCAGTCTAAAAGGAGGAGTCTTTACATTGCAGATGATTTACTTATACAGTATAAATTGGAGTGAAACAGCAATAAAATAAATAAAGAACTTTACAGTATATTTGGTCAATATTAAACTAAAATTGTATGTCCACCATAATAACTGCAGGGCAAACTTTAGCTAAGGCTACACCCACATGGCTCTGTTTTAATTAAAAACATACATTCCACTATTATGTAATAAAGGAAAAAATCTAATAGCATGACAAAGTAAGTAAGTGTTAATAGCACAGTAATTACAGCATGAAATTTGACTACCTTTCTAAATGTATTTATCCAGTCTTTATTAAAAAAAAAGAGTATGGCCTTTATTCGATGACTTGAATAAACTTCGGATCTCCTGCTCATTGTCACTTGGCAATGAGTCACAAAAATGATGACACTGTGTGCTGAGAAATCGTAGTGACAGCATTTGTGCGTGGTTCTTACTACTGCAGTCTTTTTGGCATTTGTATCCAACATGACTAAAAACCAAGGGACATAATAAATAAGACATAGTGGACCCAAAGTGCACAGTATAGGTGCAGTTAGGAAGTCACAGAAGAGCTTGGTTCTTCTGGAGATTTTTGTAAATAGAGAGGAACGCCCCTTTGCTCTGATAGCATTTGGTAGCGTGTTTCACTCTCAGGGAACCACTCTGCACTGAGAGTGCCTTGTGTGCAGATGGTAGTGTCAGATGACGTTTCTTGGAGAAATGCAGGAGCCAAGACTGAGCAGTGGAATAAAATAGGCAACATGGTCAAATGAGGATAAGATTACACTTTGGTTTCTCCCAACCTTGGATGGCAGAGAGATATTAAAAAACGCGCGAAGGCCCTATTATATTACCTAATGATCTTTATTCTGCTACCCTAACTACAGCAATATTGTGGGCTTGAGTCATTCATAATTTAAATTTTTTTGAAAGTGAATGGAGATAGACACTGCGTGATCAGGTAGATGATATTAAATTCCCTACCACATTATCCATACCAACTTGTGGTAACATACATCCGCGGTATAGCCACTCAGTAATTGAAGGTGGCATTCCCTTACCCATGTGAGAGGCAAACCTAATTTGGGGAACCTGGTGGGATTGACACCAGATTAGCTAAGGCCGTTGTCCGTACTGCATGTGCAGTACGCTAAGTCTGACTCCAGTCCAACTAAGCATATACAGTATGTAGGAGTAATCAGACTACGAATTGCATTATCCAGGTTAGTCCAACTAAGACTTGATAGAAAACTGTATTAAACTGAACTAAAATCTGACTTTGTGAGCTGGACGATCCTAAAGAAATAGTGCAAAAAACAAGCAGGAATTTTTCAGAATAGTTCTGCTCAGTTCAAACCCCAGGCTAATACCCAGAAATAATAGAGGGAGATGGTACTATATTTCTAAGGTAATGGAGGGTAGGAAAACTCAGAATTGCGCTGGACGTCACTTAACTTTGCATGGAAACGTACTGAGCGAGACAGGATTGGAACCAGGATAGCAATTTCCCAAGATGCCCGTAACGCAGAGTAAAGAAAATATCCGGATGCAGGCGATCACTGTAAGAAAGGCTGCAGATTGGCCCAGCATGATAAGTACCATGGACTGAGCTGCAGCTCTAGTTCCCATTAAAGGCTTCTGTTACAGATAATAAGAGGGAGGAGGAGGGTGGCTGCTCTTAAAGTCTAACTGATTTGAATCATGGAGGGCGTTCCGTGAGGCGAATTCTGAGACTTATTTGAAGACTGGCCTTTCCAGGGCCGTGGGTACAATTTTTTCTTTCCCTTCTGGATTCTCTAGGGGTCGCCACATCGGATGATTTTGCAGAGTTTTTCACGCAGGATGTGCTTCCTGATGCAAGCCTCCAATTGTGTTGTTGCTACTGGCATAAGGAGTGCACTGGATGTGCCCCCCTGTGGCTAGGGGTCAGTCTGGAGTGTCCAATTAACAGTGAGCAAAGGGAATTTGGTACATTGCTCAGGGGTACCCCAGTCCTTCACCTAGCGGGGTCCCTTTGCTCAAACCGGCAACCCTTTGATTACAAGTTCCCTTTCCACTTGAGCTAGCGGTGTGAATAATAATGTAAATAAAAACAAGACCAGACTATAGTTGGACTGAATCGGTCAAAACTTATTTCAGCTGTTCCATATTTACTCTACATCATGTCGCTGACAAAAGACAGTTAACAACAGTTTGTTCTGTTACTTAAGCAGTGCTAGCAGTGCTGGAGGCCAAAGGTTACATATGTTACCAACAGTGTTTCTTATTAACATGTTATATGATAAACAAAATAGTGCCAGTGGTCCTCTATATAGTGTTTTACTCAGCTGAAATGTATACACATGCACATTATAGTCCTTTCTTGTGGATTAGTTTTGTATTTGATTTTGTTGCATGAAACATTAGAATCAGCGAATTAAAATGTGTTATTTACCAAATCAGTTCAGTACTTCTTGCCTGTGAGGTAAGCCACAATCTTGTTTCTATAAGCTACAGGAACAAACCAACTTACCGGCTTAAATACAGAATATAAAAATACCACTGTCATCATGAGCACCCATAGCTGTTTATGGTGTTTTTCATGTTGATTCTGGGAAAAGCGAAGACCACACTCTTAGAAATAAGGGTTCCAAAAGGGTTCTTCCACAAGGGCTGAGGTTCTACCTGGAACCATTTGCTTCTGAAAAACCCTTTCATGAAGAAAGGGTTTTTCAAGGGTTCTTGGTAACACTAATGGTTCCAGTAAGAACCATTTTGATCCAAAGAACCCTTGAAACCCCCTATCCCGAATAAAGGGTTTTAAAAGGGTTCTTGGTGGAACCCTCGAAAAGGGTTCCAGGTGGAACCTTTATAAAAACGGTTCTACCTGGAGCCAATAAGGGTTCTCCTATGAGGACAAGCCGAAGAACCTTATATGGTTCTACATAGCACTTTTATTTCTAAGAGTGCACAGACTTACCTGCCAAAGCCTTTTTAGTGACTACAGTAAATTATAAACAAAAGACAGCAATTCTCAAAAGGTATGTTCAGGAAATGGTAAAAGGTTAAAAGAAAAACCAAACACCACAAAAATATTTGACACTCAGATTGGATGCAAGTCAAACTTAGAAACCACAACTTGGAGTAAGTCTGTCTGAAAGTGCCAAAACAACAGCCCATGTTATGTGCTGCACAGTCTGTTTTCACACCATAGAGGGGTAAACAATGGAATACACTCCTTTGTATAGACTATTGATTCTGCAGTGATAACATAGCAGCCGAATGTTTGCATAGATCAAGGGTTTGCCAAGATTGCCAAGAGGTGCAGCATTCTGAGATAGGTCGTGGATGAAATCTGGTATGCAGCATGTCAGCTGGACTTGAGCAGCACATCGACAGCAGCGTGTCTATGTGGTAACAGGTCTGAAAAGGTCCTCCTGTGCTGGCTCTGTGACCGTGGATGCATACTGATCACTTCAGTTCAAAACAGGGACTTTAAATTTCGAAACAATCCTTGTTATGTGTGACTGAGATGGTTGTTTTCTTGTCAAAACTTGCTTTGAGTAGAAATGTTGGCAGAGAGAAACCTCAGCAGACCGGATCGCCTTAAAAGTTATTCCTCTACCAGTGTTTGATCGTGTAGAGCCGCAAAAGCTTAAAATAACTCGGTTTTCATATCCGTATCATTTGATTATTTTTGCTTAGATCAGAGGAAATAAGTGAGAGTGAGCCTGGTAGCTGCTTACCGTTGGACATACGAGTAAATGCTTGCACTGTGTGCGTGAGTGGGAGTGGTGGTGCAAGGGCTTGGGACTGGTGTATTCAAAACTGGGAGGGAATCATAACAGTGGACCCAGTGTTGCAGTTGCCATGAGGAATACCTGTACAAATCCCAGGCATGACGTTTTTACTGCCTGTGTCTCTTTAGCAGCTGCCCCTGAGTTCATGTCACAGACTCTGAATATCAGAGAATGTTGTCATGGTAATAAGTGTCAGTGCGTAGTGTACGTCACATTGCATGATAAAGAAAAACAGCTTATCAAGCTTCTTTTTTTCTAGCGTTAACCTTGAAGCTTACACACTTTGTTGCTCATTCTGTTCCGAGTCACAAAGATAATAAATCATATCGCCAAAGAGGATATGATATGGATAATATGATACTGTTTCTTCAATATTTACAAAATATTTCTCAAATACGGAGTCAGTGTTTGTCCTCAACTGTCGTTAAGTGGAGTTTTAGCTCATCGTTGGATTTGACCATATTCTTTCCCCGTGCTGTCTAGTACAAACACGTCTTTGTTAAGAGCCTTTAAATAAAATACCTTGTGGTCGCGTTCCCGCCTGGAAAAGGTTACAAGAATTCCGTATTTCAAGCATTATTCAGGGAGAGGTTGGCGCGCCCCTTTAAGCACACAACCACCCTTCAGCACACACACAGGGTCATATTTACCATGTTCAGTGTCCCCAAAGAGCCGCCTCGGATTTCCTCGTCCATGTGCATGCCGGCAGTTCCATTCATACTCAAACCAGGGCAAATGTCAGTCAAGCTAGGATTCCACACATGCATGCTCATGCAGGCTAATATTTCATTTCAGCATAGCGGCAGTTTCTCACCAGGAAATTGTTTCCTTGTATTCGCCGAGTGCTGAGTTGTGGACCAGTGTGGAAATGGACAGGTGATGAAATTTATGTCACGTTGACCCCAATGGACCTCTCTGCACATGTGAATGCCATGGCAGTGAGAAACGTAGTATCTAGTGTAGTTGTACCGGTGCGACAACAAGTACAACGACATTGAACGTGACACAGCAGACAACGATGGCTTCTTTTCTACTTTTGTTCTTCTTCTTAGTGGTGCAATTGGGAGTGATGTTTTTCATGGGAGGAGCTGGTCTAGATCCAGCCTGACATTATGTGCCATTTTACCCTGGTACCCAAAGGAAAGGGTGCCAAACAATGGAACGGTTTAGTACAATATGGTGTGGTTTTTAATGGTAAAGCCCTGGGTCAGGCTTGCATTTCGACTGAGAACAGAACTTTTACTTGGTAGGCGATGACAACAAGCATAACGACATCGAACGCAACACAACAGACAACAATGGAGGACATCCAGCAGCTTTTTTTTATCTGCTCGGTTTGTGGCACTGAACTGAAATACGGCTGAACAGGTTGTGATTCAGCTCACGATTGCTCACGTTTTCGGGCAGTGTTGTCACTTAATACACCAGACTCCTAAATATTGAGATTTTAGAAATGTCAATGCTAAATGTTGGAGAAAACATTGGAGCCAATAAGTGGTCGGCAGTCTGTTGATGTTCAGATCGGATCAGCTCGCTTGGAACCTCACCAGAGCAAGTATCAAAAAAAGCACCAGGCACCAGCTATTATCCCTTATGGAAAAGCCAAAAAAAAGCAAGTAGTGTTGAGCCGTGTAGTGCGAGAACTGTATGATGGAAAAGTGCCATTGGTCTCAACGAGACGTCAACGTTTGTATGAGAATAGAATGCAGGCGTTGAAGACACACCAATCGCCCAACCGTCAGCTGTACCATACCATTTTTTGGTACTACTATTCCTGTACTGTACCAAACTTTTTCACTGCATGGAAACACAGCTCTTCATGTCTTTGGACTGTAAGGCCCTCGTGGCCTTCTTTCTGTGAGGCAACAATGCTAGCCACTGCATCTCTATGTGATATGTAGTAAGCTTGCACGTTCTTGCTGGTTTGACCTTTCTGGCTGCTGTACAACTTTAAAGTACAAAGTACTCATAAGGCTTATTCTAAGGGCTGAGTCATACTATGCACATTTCTGCAGGGATGAATGAGAGTCCATGTAGCATGGTAACACAGAACACGCTAAGTATGACCCTGCCCTAAGGCTTTATTGAAAGTGATTACAGACTCATGGGTAGTATATTTAATTCATGCCAGCAACCACTCCTAATTTTTTTTACAAACCTTTCATATCTAAAATATGTGAAATATGTATTTACCCAAACTATTTCATCGGTAGCTAAGCATTGGCTGAAGAGATTCTCACTATGCAGCAGAGGCAGAGTAGGAAGGAGGGGATGTTTGTGGAGCCTGCTGATGGAGCGTATGCCCTGCAGGGTTAGGGTTACATGGCTAAATCAATAAACAACACGTCACATCATTTTCCACTGTGACCACAGTAAGAGCTGATGCTGTAAGCAGATAATTTGTCTTGTTTTTATTTTTATCAACATGGTTCGATTCCACATCACTACACTGTACGTCTCCAGTATACTAGTGTTCTGTTAAATATGTTATGCGTAATTAATATGGTCCGACATTAGATTAAAAATCTATTTAATTTTAGTTACTAAATTAATTCAATTACAGTATAATTAACATTACACTCACTGTTTGTCTCAGTGTGTCTAATGGGGGAACAAGGCGATATGAGCCCTAAATACAAGGCCTTGGGTTAGGGTCTTGAGGGCCTGGACCTGGATTATTTAACCCCAAAATGTTTTTATTAAGAGTTTTAAAGGTGCATGTTGGATTTTTTTTGTTTGTTTGATAGAGCCATCACCTGTTGTTTGCAGTCTTTATTTTATTAGCGAGCAGTGACGAAACTTCAGCTTCATAGTTACCAACTTAAAAGAATGAAAGTGTCTTTCCTTCTCCACTGCTTATCCTCATGTGATTAATGGCTGTCCAACAGTTTCACGCTTCCTGGCTTTATTCCTGGTCCTCTGGAGACGTTTAATAGTGCTTTTCCATTATATAGTTCTAGCACGACTCTGGTCATGCAGGGAGTGCTGAACTTTTCGGTGAATGACATTTTTTAATTAACTGATTCTAATGATTCAGTACACTGAAAACAACTGCTTTGCCCGTGGTGTAGACTCAACTTGAGCCGAGTAGTGCTTGGCTCTACCCGAAAACATTCGGCCATTTTGGTCCCTAATGGTGGCGCGCTCAGTCGCAGTGGCTCTGATCGACCCTTCATCTGACCTTGCAATTTTGTTGTGCAGTTTCCCTTCTATAATGACAATAAAGACCCTTTCCTTTCTCTTTGCTAGAGCTGTATAATGGAAAACTGCCAATACAGATTGAAGTTAGGTTAACTGGAGATTCTAAATTGACCATTTAAGTGTGAATGTTTTTTTTGGTCTCTGTATGTCGGCTCTGTAATAGACTGACCTGAATCTCATGCAGTGACAGTTGGAAATGGCTCCAGCTGCCCTTTTGACCTTCACAGGCTGAGCCACATAGGTGATGGATGGCTATTCAGTGAGTGTTTGGGCCTGATTGCATTCATGCTGTGTTTTCCTCTGTCTCGGCTTCATTCGTACTTAAATTTAAACTGTCATGTGACACATTGTGTCTTGTTATTTAAAGACTCACCTGCAGCAGTTTGCAGACGGCGGTGTTGATATGCAATTCATTAACCCAGTCTGTCATCTCTGATTCCCTGTGAAGCTATTAATACAAGCATGTGGTGCAGGTGCATCATCTGGATTCATTTCAATGCAAGTGTGTTTTGTAATGAACTACAAGGTGGGATCATGTTGACATTGTTCTGTAAACAGTGATAATCTTGAATAATTCATGATGGTCCACCATTTTTTCTTACTCAGAATTAACGTGAATGACATCACAGATTGGAGATGTTGAATTGATTTGAATTGAGCTGAGCCTCTGGATGAAACCCCCCCCCCTCTCTGCACGGTGGTGAATACGATTAGGAGCTGAAAAACAATACAGCATTAGCTGAGTTAGTGTCATTTGGTACATTTTCCCTCTCCACGGTGTGATTTATGATCACAAACAGCACAATGCTCTCTGCGGCAGATTCGATTACAGATGCCATGTCTGTTCGGAGACACATTCCATGAAATGACACTGATGGTAGAGTGAAGGAAACAGAATTCTCAGCAAGCCTGTTTACATATACAAATATGAAAAATACACTACTGTTCAAAAGTTTGGGGTCACTTAGAAATGTCTTTATTTTTGAAGGAAAAGCAATTTTTTCCTCAATGAATATAACATTAAATGAATCATAAATACAATCTATACATTGTTAATGTGGTAAACGACTATTCTAGCTGCAAACGTCTGGTTTTTAATGGAATATGTACATAGGTGTATAGAGGCCCATTTCCAGTGTTCTAATGGTACATTGTGTTTGCTAATGGTGTTAGAAGGCTATTGAATGATTAGAAAACTCTTGAAAACCCTTGTGCAATTATGTTAGCACAGCTGAAAACAGTTTTGCTGGTTCTTTTACGAAAGCAAAGATTGAAGGGCAAAATTATTATTTTGAATAAAAATAATTATTTCTAATCTTGCCAATGTCTTAACTATATTTTCTATTCATTTTGCAACTATTTGGATGAATAAAAGTGTGAGTTTTAATGGAAAACACAATTGTATAAGTGACCCCAAACTTTTGAACGGCAGAGTATATACTGTACATCCCTTGTGCCTTTTTTGTGTGTGTATATGCAGTACTTGTTTAACTAATCGGAACACTGGGGACTTGTGCCTGCTTAACTTTATAATATCTAAAGGATATATATATGGTAATTTATCTCACTGTTCGACACCCTTTTCCATTTTTGTCACTTTGTAAACCACTCACTTTCCTGCAACAAAATAAATGTTGTTTTCCATCAAGGCACTGCTGCATTTATTAGTTAGTTCAAAAGTGTTCTTTTATGATCATTGGTGGTTGAAGCCCCAGATTTACCTAAATGACACAAATGTCACAGGTGCTTGGTCAATCCAGCGAAAGAGTGGAGCCATCAGTGTCAAGTCTAACTGCAATTCCATTTATTCCAATAACAGGTTTAATTATAGACACTCAATTGCCCGTAGGTGTTTGTCTCGATATGTGTCCCTGTGATGGACTGGCGATCTGTCCACGGTGTTCCCCGTCTTTCGCCCTATGTCAGCTGGGATTGGCAGCCCCTCGACCCTCATGAGGAGGACAAAGCGGTAGACAATGGATGGATGGTTTCATTATGAAAAGAGTGTTCCATTGCTGAGGCAGTACCTCACACCACCGTCTGAAACCCTTGGGCCCTGATTATTTTCATTCCGGCTCCATCATTATCACTATACTATACTCATCCTCCGAGCAGCTACGACACATTGTTCTAATGAGGTTACAGCCAGAAGCAAAGGGATTTGTTTTGCAGTAGGTATTATTGTGGTGGCCTTTTTGCTGGCCCCCTTAATTTCATCAGTGAAGCACTATTAAGCAGCAAAGGTCTCTAAGGGAAAACAGACCATGCTGAGAGACCTTTTTGACATCCTCATAGTGGCAGTTGCATAACCCTGCATACCAGGGTAAACATGTTTTTAGTTAAATATTAAGCTATTCATTTTTAATTAGAGCCTCAGATGTGGCAAATGAATTGTTACTTTTTTTTTATTCAAAGGATAATATTCAAAGCAGGCAGGACAAGATAACAGGTATTGCATGTGCAGTCAGGGGTTGTGCTATAACAGTTGGTGAAACGTGAAAGGCTTTAATGGAACAGGAATGTTTTGATCGTCAACCGCAAATAAGACGGGAATGTGGTTGCGGAGCACAGTAAGAACTTTTTTCTCCTCCGAGGAACAACGAAACACTGTTGTCTTTGTGTTTTCTCCTTGTATAGTTAGTCAAGTCAACTTTATGAAGAAAGCACATCTAGAAACAAATTGCTTTACAAAGTAAAGGGTACTACAACAACAACGAGGTACAAAACGTAAATCATGATACTATGATTTTCTGTTTTATTTTGACACTTCCTGTTTTGTTTACTCACTGCTTGTCACCCAGCCTGACACTCTGAGAATAAGACACAACGTTTAGACTTGTTTAGACTGCAGCCCAAATCAGATGTGTAAGCATATCAGATCAGAATCTGATCTTCTTGACCAACTGTTCACATTATAAATTGCAAGTGATCGGATCTCTTCTAGAGTTACAGGCCAAATATGATATGAATTCAACATGGGGGCTTTTACTCTGAAATGACGGATACAGAACCCCGTGGGAAGACACTTTGAAATCCGATCTGAATGAATGAGACGTTCAGATTGAAACAGATCTGTAAAAAAAATACGAACAGAATCACAGTTGAAACCACCTTCGTATGTGGTTTGAATCAGATTTGGAAAAATCAGCTCTCACATGTTATTTAGCTGTTCAGACTGCCAAAAACATCACGCTAGATACAATCTGGATATGCTTAAAAATCTGATTTGTGCTGCAGTCTAAACAAGGCCAAAAATCATCTCTTGGGATATTGAGTTTTAACACACATTTGTAACTGAACAGCACCTGCTCAGCAATCTACGCTGCTCTCTAAGGTCATACAAATATTTGGACTGGGTCATACGGCCTCACAAAACAAGTCAAAAATATTTTGTGTTGGTCTCACTTTGGTCTCGCATTTGTCTTTATGAACATATATATATATATATATATATATATATATATGTGCTGTGGGACCCATAAGCTCTTTATATAGTATATTGAATAATCTCAGTTTGAACAGAAACAGACAGAGACTGACTGCAGATAGAGTGTTCATGGTCAGAACAGACTTTTGACAGAAGTAAGATTATTTCGCGTGTGAGATAATATGGGAAATGATTTGTCTGTTCTGAGATTAAGTCAAGATTATCACATTTCTCTATTTGCTGCTCCAAATATTTTCTCTCCGCTCAAGGTAATTTCGAGTTTCTCGTCCATAATGACATGCCAACATGCAAACAAAAATTAGTGCCAAGGAGAGTTTTCCAATGTGTTTCATAATAGGAACATGACAGCTTGTTATGCTCCCTCACAGATACAATCTCAAGATGACATATTTCTGAATGGGACACTATGTACTTGGCAACTCCTCATGCAGCGTGATTTGAACACATACTTCACCACAATTAATGTCTCAGCTGCTGCGTGATCAAAGCTGTTCAGACAGACAGTGTCTCTGTACAATAACTTGTTTGGATGTTTGTATTGGACAGTTGGATTAATCTCATATTAAATGGAGGGTTTCTCTAATTAGGGGGTTTTCTCTTGAAAGGGGAATTGACCGATCTGCACTAGATCTTAGATCGAGCCCAAAATAATCAGGCCAGACCCGACCTGAGCCCGTGCACGTTGAGTCCGAGCCCTACCCGGCCCAACACATTCACTGTAATTACGAGCCCGAGCCTGATTTAAAGGTGCATTATGTAATAAATCTAAAGCAACTGGCCATAAAATCCTCCTAATATGTCACAGAGACTCAGGAATAATGTTCATATAACAAACTGAACTCACCAACAACAACAGTACAGCCAAAATATTTGCATTAAAAAAATCTTTTGCAGACTGCAAATCATGTTTATGTTTGGAAATCATGTTTTGGCATGTGGTGCCACCTACCAGCATCTACCAAATTATTGCAGTCAGTAGAGTCTCAGCTGCCGAGCAACCACGGGTTGCCAGTTACGTCAGAAAACGAAACTTACAGACCTCTGTATTTTGAATTTGAATGTAGTAACCGTTTTGGCCACATTCTTACATATGGCACCTTTAAAACCGACATTTTTTTTAATATGTGAGTCGTAAATGTACACGTACGTCCACGTCCTCCCCGCAGCAGGAGCTTGTTGTACCTGCTGCCACAGTCTAATTTTCAACAACAACAGAGCCGCAGAGATCCGCTTCCATGGACGCCTATGTTGCTAATGACGATACACTTCCTGGTTTTTAAATGATGCGTTCATGGCTGCAGGTTTTTACACCTTCACAAAATACGACGTGCTATGACATACCGTACGAACACGACGAGGGAGGGCTCGGGGCAGAGAATCTAAACTCTAATCTGCACAAAACTTCATAAATAAGACAAGCGACCCGGCCAGAAAAGTCCAAGGCATATCGCCGCCTGCTAGCATGTTAAATTTTTACTCATCACAGGAGTGAATTAAATCAGTTATATTTTCCGAATATTTGAGACTCGCTCAATGCAAGTTCACTATGTTTCCTAAATTATTGAGCAAATCTTACACTGAGGTGTCTTATTTATGTATGAGATAGATCAAAATCAGCATCATGTGATTGCATACGATATACAAGCTGTTCAAATCTCATTGGTTCTTTTGAAGAGCGATATTTTATTTCAGGCTTCAGTCAAAGGCCTTGGTGCCTCTGCTGTGTGATCTTTGGCACACTGCTGCCTGTATACTGTATGTCACAGTTCTCATTCTCTAAGTGCCAACAGCACTGCTCTAAATAAAGAGTTAAGACATTTATTTTTTTAAATAGACAACACTGCCTATTAATAACTCTGAGTTCTGCTCCATTTTGACTTTTGTGGAGCTCCTGGCGCAGTGACTGACTCACTGTTCCTGAACATGTGCTGTTACCTATTTTTAGATGCTTTCAGGATGATGCATAGGTTGGGATCAGATTCGTGCAGTCATCAAATGGATCTCTCTCTTCCTTCAATCCGTGTCTCACACAGCAACCCTGTAGCTTTTTGTACGATTGCGATCTGTGCGAATCCGTTACGTAAAATAAATTCATTCCATTTACGTGAATTGGCTTTTCAAGTATCCCACTACACTTAATCCAAATAAGAGGCCATAACTCCTTAAAAAGGCAGTCCTCTCTCATGTTAGGCTGAATGAGATGAAGGCTAATGCACTGGAAGTTAACTGAAATCACAGTTTTAATAGAAATTAAAGTCTTTTTAGTACTTATGACAGTCACCCCCATGTGATCGGTATGATTATCACTTGGAAGTCGAAGGCAAATGGACGCAGTCTGTTCTTATGCAGAGCATGACGTCTGAGCAGGAATAAAAGCTGTTTTCTCTGTCGTGTTTAATGTCGTCATTCTTTGTCTTTGCACTGGTACGACGTCACGGTACATATCTCACTGGCCATCAGGCACAGCCCACACCCTGCCTTTAAAGGTACTGTTCTCAGTGGAAACGCAAGCCTGACCCAGGATTTTACTGTTCAGAAGACACGCCTTCTGTAAAAAATACGCATTTAATATGGAAAAGCATGAATGTATACAGGATGTTCTAATACATCTTATTGCATCATGAGCACTGCTAATGAGACACTCTTACATCGAGACACACACTTCCTGAATATCATGATTAATACGGTTCGCCGAAGCCTTTGCGATCGATATTTCATCAGGATATAAAAGATGGCCAAATCCAACACCTGCACACATTATTCCAACACCATCGCCCTATTAATAATGTGATCTCATCTGTCAAAGCCCCCAATTTGTCTGCTGGGCGACTTTTAAAAGATCTCTCGGCTTCACAGCTCTTTTCCACACCTTCTCCTGTTCCTGTGAAACAGAGAAGAAAGTGCACCAGTGATTATGCAGACATCGGTTTGTCTTTAGCTTCTACTGAAAGCCAGGGTCTTACTAGCACTTAGTGTGTACAGGGCTTATAAGCCACAGTGTGTGTATTATTCTTTGTAATGAACAGTCTTCTACTGGTATACGGCAGAAAATAATGGTGTTATCTTATATTTTACATATTTCCAACAGCTGTCATTCCCCTATCCTGTCCAAGAACACTAGTTCTAATATTAGATAGGTAAATCAGGTCAGAAATATGTAGTTTAATTATTTAATGAAGCTAATTTGAAGTTTTTGGACTGACTAGCTGAGTGAAGCTCTCAGATTTTACACTTCAGACAGAGGTAGATTTAAAAAAGGACCTCCCAGCTATGGATTTTGTTAATAGAATAGAATTTACTATTTTAATTGTTTCAACATTTGCTCTATGAGTTGTTTAACAAGCTGAACAATTAGATGAAGTAACATGAACACATTCTCCAGAGTCAAATAAAGCACCCAAAAATGTCTAAGTGTTGTGTTTTAAGGAACACCGTTGTCTGTGATATGATGTTGTGAGCCCTGCATCTCAAAGTCCACCTTAAAATGCCAAATGACTCTGGATTTGTCCTGTGAGCAGCAAAATTACACATCACTCCTGGAAACAAAACATCTGGACGACAAAAGGCTCAGAGGAGTTTGAACCGAGGCAGCTGTGAGAGAAGGCAGCAGTCGCGCTCATTCCTTCAACATGAATCCTGCTCTGGTCGCGTCGCTGTGGGCACTGCTGGTCACGGTCGCGGCTCAGTCTCACGACCATCATGACATGGGCTGGATCAACCGCTACCGCCAGGGCTTCAACTTCCAGTGCCCGCATGGAGAAGTCCTCGTGGCCATCAGGAGCTACTTCAGCGAGGCGGAAGGCAGCGACCGCCTGTGGAGCTTTGAGTGCCAGTCTACACCTGAGGGTCTGGGGGTGCCCACTGACTGCTGGTGGGATGACATCAACCGTGCTGGGTTGGAGTGGTGGGTCCGCATGTCATGTTTTATACCTTTTTACTCACTTGTTGCCACCTGTTCAACTACTTTCTCACAAGAGTGAGCTCTGGCACACAGGAGGACAGTCGCATCTGTTCAAGGTTACGAAAGAAACCTTGGCCAGAGTAGCCTTCATTTATAGAATACAGAGCGTACTCAGTTTAGGCAACCTGTCTGTTGGATTTATTATATTATTAACAATGTCGGGAAATATAATTTCACTTGCTGTCATGGTAAGACATCCAGCCTGGGGCACAGAATTTACTTTTTGATGAACTGTTGCTGTAGATTTTCCTTTCCAGTTTATAATGGAACTGCAGCAGTGTTCAACCCCTGCTAGCCAGTAGAGGTTTACTGTATTTAATCAATAATACTGAATGAAGTACAAATTTAGTTATAAAAAATGTTCTGAAAGGAGATAAAAAATGTTCTCTGTACAGGAACTGTGAAGAAGGTTGGGTTAGTTCAATTCACCTATTATATCAAAATATGCATGAAAGCATTTAGATCGCCATTTATAACTGAGTAAATCCATGTGATAGCCACGTAACATGCACATCTTTAAGTCAGTGACTGTTCCAATCAAGCAGAAGGAAGTGCACATCAAAGTTGGGGAAAAAAATGCTTTCAACTCGTAAGTTATGGCCCTTTATCCTGACGCACACTGTGACTAGAAACACAGCCTCTTAAAGGTCACCACTGGCAGACAACAATGGCCCATACAAGGCCTGTGTGTAGTTTACTGCTCCAACTGTTGTATGAACAAAACCCCATGTTGCAGGCAAGTGGGTGACATACACAAACGTGGAAGAACTCCAAAGCTCATCAAGAGCACAAACACAATACAGCTGCAACCAGTCTTTGGTCATTTGAGGACCAGATTAAACAACATACTGCTGACACTCAAAGCCTCATTTTCCTTAGTCAGAATATAAACTAGAATTTGGGCCCGAGGGTGTTGCTCTGTTAACAATCTGCGTTCACCACACAAGCTTGTGTAAAATGTTTTACTAAGGTTTACACATAAATTAGTTTCAGTGCAGCTCGTGAACTAACTGGCTTCGATGACAAAATATATATTAGCTTGATTCTATAAACTAATAATAATAATAATCTGTTGCTTAAGGCCCTATCCACACAGAAGCGGAACAAAATGTAAACAATCTTTTACTTTGCCATTTTGAAAACTTTTTTTGAATTTTTTTTTTTTCTTTTACAATTATTGACATGTTATAGCGTAGCAGGTTTCACTTGGTTGGTTGCCATATAGCTAACTGGCCCAACTAGCTTAAATGCTATGACTAACATTAGCTTGCTAACATAACGTTTAAGAATTTGTTTTTTAGAAAACTTCCTCTTCTGCTATTGCATTGTCCACTTTTGGACTGAAGCTGCTGCTAACATACCGCTTTCACTACGAAAGTTAACTTGTGTAAAACGTTTTTTTTTTTTCAAGAGTTACACGTTTCAATTTGAGCAGGTTTCACCTGTTTAGTCGCTGTGTAGGTAACTACACCAACTGGCGTTAACGTGACTGTGGAGTCATATCGATCACGCTGTTTAATAATTGTGTAAAGTCAGAACATCTTTAACTTCGTTCCACAAAAATAACATGATAGCTAAATGACAAACAGTTAGCCAGGATAGCATTGTCAGATATTTCACATAGGCACATTACTCGGCACTTTTCAGTGAGCCTTTTGTAATTATAGGGTTGTCAGAGGCCCCAAACTGATTTTTCAGGTTTCGTGAGGATCTCTTAAGCTGCGAGTGAATGAGGGGGTGTACTGCTCCCCTCACCCCTTCACTTGGAACCTCCACAATTGAACTTGGTTGTGGATTCATGTATTTTTGTTGTCTGAAGACACGGATGTGTCTAGTTGCAAAAAAACAAGACTTGAACAAAAATCCACATGTGTATCCTTCTGTTACTTCCATAAAAGAAATTGAATTCTGTCCACTGTTTACTGATCCAAAGGAAGCCTAGGTCCTCCTAGACCTGAATCACTGTCCCACTCCAGTAATCATTAATATGCAACTCCAACAGATTGTTCCTTGGAACACAACTACCATACCTCAAGGAAAACTTAACAAGATTCATCCAACATCCCCTGTCAGTGGCAGATACATTGGATGCATCGCTGTATTTTACAGGCCTCTCGTCTTTAAATGTCATTCAGAAAAGAGAGAAACCCTCTGCAAAAAGAAAGTTCCATGCTGTCAGGTAACCTAATTTTAACCGACTCCAAATGCCACTGCTCCCATAAACGTGTTTGACTAACCATCAGCTGCACTAAAAGGTTGATCTAATTAAAAGACAACCTTTGGAATTCCTGTTTTCAAGTGAGAATTGTAGCCTGACGTCTCTTTGTAAACAAGCGCCTTGCATTGTACAATTTAAACACATCTGCTCTACTTCAAATTACCTCGACTAGGTTGGAGCTTTATTTTGTGCTGAAATCAACTGCAGCCAGCTCACTAATTCGAAGACAATAAATGCTCTCTGAGCACTCTCTATCACAGCCACGCCTGCTGTCTGTTTGAATTACACTGGCCGGGACATTACCCTGAAGGATAACTACCCCCACTGGTTGAATGGCTGAGGGCTGTGCCCATGTTGCCATGACAAAAGTCTACACATGCTGCAGCCCCTGCTGCTTGGGCCTGGTATTCTTGAATGTGTTGTGGCGACAGTGAAGAGTAGGGGCCATAAACAAACAACAATCAACATGCCAGTATTTTCTTCAGATAAACCACGTTTAAAATTTAGGTCAATGTAGAGCAAATTATGCACAATTATGGGGTAAAAAGTGAACAGTTTCTCTCCAGCGATCTGATTTTAAGGCGTGTCTTAAAACCTGAACCATAGTTAATGTAACTCCTCCTCAAACTCTAATGATATAAAAATCCTCAGGGTGCTTTACTGTTCACTCCTGACCAACTGCTAGCTGAGAAGTATTAAATACTGCATTTGCCTCGATAATGTACGTGTCTTACCTCGATGCAAGAAAACTCAGAAAAGCTCTGCCATGTTATTTAAAATTCCTAAAGTTATTTTGTTTGGTTTGGTACAGTACCATATGGTTTGGAATGATGTAGCCCTGGGTCAGGCGTGCATTTTGACCTTTCCTTGGTAGGCGGGGCTTGGGCTTTGGCCGATGGCTGCGTATCGCGTCATTATGCCGGTGCAACGACATCAAACTACAACATTGGACGTGACACAGGCAACAAAGGAGGACATCCAGCAGCTCTTTTTTTCTGCTCGGTTTAAGGCTGTTTATCTCAACAAGACATCAAGCTGGCCGTACCGTACCATTTTACTCTGGTATGTCAAGGGAAGGGTGACCAAAGAATGGAAGAGTTGGGGCAGGTTATTTTGATTCTATTCCTAATGGAAAAATGACGTACCATACTGTACCAAACCGAACTGGTCCACTCTGTCCAAGTCTGTCAAGTGACCTGTTCGACAGATAACAGACAAACTTCACTTGCATTTCTTATTCAAACAAAGTCAAAGTCGACACTGCACACACTGGTGTGTTCTTTCAACAGTTAACGTTCAAGTGTGTGATTAAAGTTGCCGTGGTAACCCATACAGATCAAAGGACGATAAGGGGAGTCTCTTATCCATGCGAGACAGAGCAAAAGCAGCTAGCTCTGTCGCAATTCTTCCGATATCGCTTGCATTTCGCATCCAAACGCCCAAAGAGGACACACGTTCTCACACAATGATGGTTTGGTTTCATTGTAAGGATATGTTGTGTCATTTTACCCTTTTCGATTTCCATGAACCGTGATGTTTTTGTGTCTTTGCAGGTCTTCAACTTGTACCCGTAATGGCCTGGTCGCGGGGGTACAAAGCAAGTACTTTGAATCAGTTCTTGACCGGGAGTGGCAGTTCTACTGCTGCTACTACAAACGACGCTGTCCTTACTCCTGCATGTATGTCACATCAATATAAGCACGTAAACAGTCCAAAGTTTCAAAGAGTGGGAGATACACGTATTCACTTTCAGGTCAGAGGCTAACCCTAAAGTAACCCTAAAAACAGAGGCACACATGCGCTGCTCTTCTCCTTTAATAAACAGACCGCTCCAGTTCGACTGTAGGCGTGCTAACGGCGCTAAAGGAGCTAATGCAGCTAATGGAGCTAACTGGTAAACGGTGACTAGACTCCGGTGTCGTGGCACTTAAACATGACATCATGCGTATTTTTTTTTGTCATGCGTTAACCTATTGCACAGCATTAATAAATATAGCTTTCAAAAATTATAACAATTAATTCCTGGTATTACAAAAACATCACACTTTAGCTATAAGGTTGCTAGCTAAGAAGCCAGGACCTCACTGCTCCTGACTAATGCGTTAGCTAACTAGCAGCACTTTCCCATTATGCAGTTCAAGCACTACTCGGCTCTACTACTCAACTCTTTTGGTATCAGGTACATCATTTTCCAACACTTCATAGTTGTCTATACCCTCAAGTACAATTTCAGCTTTGGTAATTGTATTGTTTTTTCCTCTCGTACTATAGATTGGTACAATCAAATCTCCTCTCTTTGAGAAAGTAAATACGTGTGCTTCCCAAAATGTCGAATTGTTCTGCTGAAGATTTGCACAATAATACTCCACTTGACAAAGATTTTGTTTACACAATAATTTGTTGCGTTCAACAGGTTGACCAGTGACGTTCCTGAACACTACAGAGAAGAGGCAGAGCTGGTGGTTCCATATTACGGCTACTTCATCCGAGGTGCCCAGACCACCTTCAGTGGGGTGCTAAGGTCTGTGCAGAAACATCTGCTTTTTAAATATACACAACGAGTAACGTGTGAACTGACACCGTTTTGTGTATTACTGTGTTTCAGAGATCGGCAATGGAAGTACACCCTGTGCAGGATGACAGAACATGACTGTGAATTTGAGAATGTATAAATCCGGATGCATGTTTCCTCAGTCATAGACAATTACGAAAACATATTTACTCTAACATGTAAGCGAACACATAACACTGATATTATACAGAACTTGCTCGGGTTCCTTTTTTTTTTTACTCACATTTTTCAGTCAAGCATGAAAAATGACTGCTCATATAGACGGTAACTGAGGATTGAAGAGGCACAAGTTTTTTATTTAGCAGCAGGAGAAATTGGAAGTCCTTTGGCAACACGTGAAGGAGGTTTTTTTTACTAAACAAACTCAATTATTTGATGATGGGCTGTACTGCACGACTTCTTGTTCATGATCATAAAATAAATAAAAGTATTCAGAGAGCTGCTGGGTGTCACTGATTGTGACGTTGTCACGGACATGGTGCAATAACTGTGAATGTGTTGGAGGTAATAAGAGGGGCTTGCAATGAAATGTGTCTCACCTGCTTTCAATTGACCTCACATTGCTAGTATGTTAAGTGGTCTTGTTCAGTTATGTACAGTACCGAAACTCACATGACTGCTATTTATGTGGCCTTAGATTTCCTTTTAGAATTTTGAAAGTATTTCAACTGGATTCAAGCTACTGGAAAACATAGAATAGAATATTTCCAAGGGAAAGATCGTGTGAGAAAGGATAATCTTGCTATGAGAGAGCGTAAACCCTTCCAAAAGAAGATATACTCAGCCGTGACGATGTCAACAACCCCCTTTGGGCTATTGCTGGCTGAAAGTAAGCTGAACTCTACATGTTGCCATAACAAGAATCTTGGAGAAAGAGTGTGTTTGTGTGCTCACCTGACCTGACATCAAGGATCACCATATCAACAGCTCATCAGTTATGTGATATCCTGATATTTTTATTGCTATGGAGTGTGGATGCATATATAAACAAATGCTCTTCTCGTTTAATGTGAGTAATCTTAAAAAAACGTTTGAAAGAGAGAAAAATGCTGGGAAAAGCATGTTTACATCGAGGCTTGACATCAATGGAGATTATGTTATGTCCAAGCTGCTTTACACTACACTCTTAGAACCAAGGGTTCCAAAAGGGTCCTTCTACAAGGGCTGAGGTTCTACCTGGAACCATTTGCTTCTGAAAAACCCTTTCCCGAAGAAAGGGTTTTTCAAGGGTTCTTGGTAACACTAATGGTTCCAGTAAGAACCATTAGTGTTAGGGCACAGCCCGCAGTGTTGGTAACACTCAGGGGTTCTCCTATGAGGACAAGCCGAAGAACCTTATATGGTTCTACTTAGCACTTTTACTTCTAAATGTGTATGACGGTCGCCGCTAGAGCGAGTCGTCTTCCAACTCGAAGGTTGTGTGTTTGATTCCAAGACATGTAACCCTGAAGGCAGCATGTGAAAGATGTGTGATAGTTAATTTTCTGCACAGATGTGCTGTGTGAAAGTGTTCGTGAATAGTTGTGAATGGATGAATGGCAAAACTGTGCACTCTTAGAAATAAAAGTACTAAGTAGAACCATATAAGGTTCTTCGGCTTGTCCTCATAGGAGAACCCTTTTTGGCCTTTTTTTCCCTTTTTTATAAAGGTTCCACCTGGAACCCTTTTAGAGGGTTCCACCAAGAACCCTTTTAAAACCCTTGATTCAGGGTTTTTAAAGGGTTGTCTGGATCAAAATGGTTCTTACTGGAACCATTAGTGTTACCAAGAACCCTTGAAAAACAAATGGTTACAGGTAGAACCACAGCTCTTGTAGAAGACCACACTTAGAACCCTTATTTCTAAGGGTGGAGCTTGCAAAAATAATCTCCTTAAAAATTTGAAAATTCAATTTGCTGCGTAAAATTGATGAGGAAAGTTCTGGTGTTCCCATTAAGAGTTTTAAACGTTTTTTCCAATACACCTAAAATTGGAAATTCAAGGTAAGTAGTAACAGGAAATAAATATAGCGTCCAGCAGCCACTTTGACCTCATTTTCATTCTACTTACGTTGGAAAGGACAAGCCGTATGTCTTTTCCAACTCTATGTGCTCTCCAAAGTGCTGTTAGAATCTATTCAAACCTAATGGAGTGAACAGGTTGAAGGTTAGCAGGCGTGCTGTACTCTCTTGAAAAGAGCTGGGGACTGGCCCAGTAGTTTTCAGCACTGTTTGTTTATGGCAACTGCTGTCGCTGGGCAGACGGCCAGACACAGCAGCGTAACACAGCTGTCCCCAGAGCCAGTGACCGGTGGCGAGCCACACGCCTGCAGAGGCCTCCTGCCCACAGGGATCCACTGTCCCTGTGGTGGAAGCCCATTTCCTGAGCTGGAAAAGAAGGGGGGATACATTGTTCCGCTCTATCATCCCCGCCCCTCTGACACATTTTCATTACTGCGGGATGAAAAGCGATCCTTTCAAAACAATATTCACGCTGGCTGTAATTATAGTTCCGAAGAGGAGCCAAACTCCTCGCTACAATCACCTTTGGAATCTGTAGTTGGTTATCGTGTAATTAAGGGCTAAGGATGCATTTATGGCAACAATGTCCCATAGTAATGAGGGATTTAAGTCGTGATGAAAACTGGCTCCTGTTGAACACTGTTGAGCTGCTTCAGCTGTTTAAATAGATTCTGATTTCACTGTTGTGGATCTGCATTCCCAGTAGATGTGGATTACATGTGAGGATATTGCGATGTTTCTTAAAGGTCACCAGTCTTTAGGAGAAAGTTTACTACATAGAAAAATAATAAAGGAAATTCAGTCTCCCCATTAGTGGATGCCAGAGAGAGAATATTCACAATTTTGAGCATCTTTGCTGTCCACATTTCTTTGGCATAGATGTTTTACAATAGATGCTCATCCTTATGCAAACCCAGCTCTGGAGAGTACACTTAAAGCAGGACTGTGTAGGTTTGTATCCTAACTTAACAGCTTCAGAG
Organism: Microchirus variegatus; assembly: GCF_963457635.1. Lineage (NCBI taxonomy): Eukaryota > Metazoa > Chordata > Actinopteri > Pleuronectiformes > Soleidae > Microchirus > Microchirus variegatus. The sequence goes on along the minus strand of NC_139805.1, from coordinate 24,137,900 downwards.
TCATTTAAATTTCTTTAAATGTCACTGTTAAATGTCTTTAAAGCGGACCTAGACCGGAAGTTCCAATTAACGCTGTTTTTTAGTGTGTATCTGCGTCATTACCTTGTTTACAAAGCCCTGAAGGTTCTAAACAAACAGTTCAGCCACTGCTGAGAACGCTGTGTTTTATTGTAATCTCGGGCTCAGCGAGATCTCTGAAAAAACCCGGTCCGGTTACGTAAAAATCGGTTCTCCTGAACAGCAGATCCTGCTGCTCCGGGCACTAGTCCGGGCACATCCGGTTGCGTACATTGAACCGCAGAAGAAGAATAACGTCCGTTGTGGAGGTGTTTCACGAGCGACAGTGTCTTTAAAAATCAAACGTCGTCCGAATCAGGATCTTCCGAATCTTGCAAAGTGTCGGGTCTCGCGAAAAATAGGAGTTGCTTCATGGCACAACACAAACACCACCCTAGCCAGGCACCGTCTGTAAGATCAAGACAGGGATAGCGTTATTTTCAACGCTCATCAAGGCAGAATTGGCTAAAAAGAAGCAGAGAGAAACCGTTGTGGTAGAAAGGGAGTAAACATTAGACAGAATAGCAAGAATTAAAAAAAATACATGCAAAACGGATGCTGACCGGCCTGGTGCCATCCCTACAGCCGTGCTAAGATTTATGGCTTAATATTATATATATAAAATTATTAGTCTAATATTTTCATTTCTTATAAAAAATGTTTTAGTTCTTGTTGGGTTTGACAGGAAACAGGAAACACTTGTATGAATCACAGAGCTTACAAATTATTACACATAACAACCCCTGTGTGACAATGATTCTTTGTAAACACAAATCATCTGTGATTTAATGAGAGTGCACACGGTGTTTTTGTAGTCGCAGCCAACAACTGAAAAGCTGGTGCCGTAAATGCCCGAGTTCATTAGCTGTGATCCAGTGAGTCTTCTGTGCAGCCAGAGCTCAAACTATGACCATAACAGCCTCACAGAGAGGGGAGAGAGCTACGACACTCATAAACAAGTTTGGTCTGTTCTAAGAACTCATACGCTTATCTTTTCATGGCTGAATATAAATGCAGAGACTCGGTTGATACTCCTGTTTTGCAGAGATTGTGAAACTGTCCCAGAACTTAATGTGCAGTTGATAAATGACAATAAACAGATATTGAACACAGCCATCATTGGAATCAGTAGTAACATGTGGGACTTATCGCACAATTACAGTCAATCCACCCTCCTTTCAGTGTATTATAGTACCTGACAATAAGAAGTGGATTGAAATAGTGTAATAAGTGTGAACAGTGTGGTTGGTTGGAAATTTGGTCAGATCTGACTCTAGTCCGAATAAGCGTATACATGTATATCGCACTATGAATCACATTATCCAGGTCTGTTAGTCCGACTAAACGTATACATGCATGTATAATCGGACTATGAATCGCATTATCCAGGTATGTTAGTCCGACTAAGCGTATACATGTATAATTGGACTATGAATCGAATTATCCAGGTATGTTAGTCCGACTAAGCATATACATGCATGTATAATCGGACTATGAATCGCAATTATCCAGGTATGTTAGTTCGACTAAGCGTATATACATGATAATTGGACTATGAATGGAATTATCCAGGTATGTTAGTCCGACTAAGCGTATACAATGTAAATGCATGTATAATCGGACTATGAATCGCATTATCCAGGTATGTTAGTCCGACTAAGCGTATCCATGCATGCTTAATCGGACTATGAATCGCATTATCCAGGTATGTAAGTCCGACTAAGACCAGCTTAATTTTAGTTGTTTATATGACATTAAAACGACTGGATTATTTTCTTAGTCTGACTACAATCTGACTTTTAAAATGCATGTAAACAGTGAGTGTTGTGAACCAAGTTTGGATCGTAAAGTGAGAGAATAATAGGAACTCTGTTCTGCTTTCACACATGGTTTGAGGTTATACCCACTGCAATGTTAACATTAGATAAAATGTGCCTCCTAAATTGAATCACCTGACATTAAAATGAGATGGGAAGACGTGCATGTTGTCGTAATTTATTTCCAGCTCATGTCGACCCCCTTCAGAGACATCGAATCAGTTCAGTGTAATTTTTCAGACTTCTGGACAGCAAGTTTTTCCAAAACACTGTTTCAACTCATGGGAGGCGATCTGTTCTCAGCCAGTGAAGACGTGATGAGGGGCCATGTTTTGGACGTGGGCAGGGAGAACCAAAGTGAGTGTGCACCATGCAGTGTGACCCTGACCCAGCCCTGGGGCTGCACAGATAGCCTGTTTATTTTAGGGAGCCTCTGCCCGCTCTCACTGCTCTTACTTGAGGACAAAAACAGCTGCCTCTTTTCATGTCTGACAACAAGGGGCGCAGTGTAAGAGTTTTTACTGCACAAATATCCTGCTTTTCTAAGAAGACGTGCACCATAGTGGTGCGACTTCATAGTGCATTTACACAGTAAGGTCGATCAAACTTTTGAGGGAATTTTAAAGGTAAATAAATCAAAGCTGTCTCTCTCAAAACTATGAGTGGAATGCTATGTGTAAGGTAAACCTATAATGTCTTTAATCCCAACATTTTTTTCCACAATGACCTTGCTACTAGGGCCCCTCCGTACTTGAGCGCAGAGTTGCTATGCATTTCCGCTCGTGGTCCATGCATGAGTACTTAATCTTTTCATTTCATTCCACTAGTCCCCATTTGTATTCTTGGAGTGACGTTGGGGTTGTTGTAGGGTTGAGCAGATGTGTGCACTGACAAACCTCCTCGTAACCTCTATTTCAAAGCAAGCGTCCGTGCTTATCGTCTTCTTTGCTGTGCGCTACAAACTGGTCTGGAAACTGTTGCTAAATTTGACCTTAAATGGAAGTGAAACTTTGACTGTCTACTAGCTATGGGGAGAGAACACTTGATTTGGCATTCTGAACATGTAATTGATTTACATTGAAGCAAGATGACATGGTTTTGCTAGAAACATCCACAGGACAATGGCTCAGTGAATTTCTTATTAACCCCATAATATCTAAAGGGTCGAGCTTGGGTTTATAATTTCTTTCTGAAATACTTTTAAAAATGATCTTTATGTTCCCAGTATAGCCACTAATAGACACAGTTGTCTGTAAAAAGAAAAAAGCCTGTCTCCACTGCAAATTCTGACTTTTGAAAATGAAAGCAGGTTTTTCACTAGAAAAATAATCAAATTTTCAGGAAAAACATGTCTAAATATCTGATACAGCCTACGTCCCACTATCATGTGTGCAAATATAAGAAATTATATTGCATGAATTCTTAAATGTAGCCTAATTACGTAAAGGAGGACTCATTTTAAGTCAACATTTCTTACATGACAGAAGTTCTTTGATTGTGATACAAGCTTGTGGCCTGTTTTGTTAGTTTTTGGTCATTTTAGGGCACATTTCAGTGTTTGGGGGGCGGAGTTTGGTGAGAGGGCTGACAAAAGGGGGTGGGGCATAGTAGTAAAATTCTATTGCTAGCTTTAGAAAAAAAAAGAAATTGCATCACATGACTTTAACGGCAGCCTCGGGATCACCACCACAATTAGTTTTCATTTAATGGCCGCCAGCCGACCTCACCTGGCCCACATGTGGAGACACGCACAGAAACTGTACTGTGTGATTTGCACAGATCTCTTTGTCTTTGTTCGGTGCAGTGAGATTTACAAACACACAGGTCTGTTTTGTGGGAGAGTCACAGAAATGAAAAAGCATGTGTAAACCTGTGGCACGTTGGGCACAGCTCAGGTTTACAGTGTGAGGGTGTGATTCTGCTCCAGGTCATATCTCACCATCAGGCACAGCCCCACACACACCCCGCCTACCAGACCATACCATGATAAAATGTCAGAGGTGGAAAAAGTACAAAAAAATTGTACTCAAGTAAAAGTACCAATACTTTGATAAAATATTACTCAAGTAGAAGTAAAAGTAGTCATCTGAAAATGTACTCAAGTAGAAGTAAAAAGTAGTTAATTTGAAATGTACTTTAAGTAAAAGTTACTTAGTTACTTTGAGTGGGGTGTGAGGGTAGTAGAAATATGACAAGGGGTCAGAAATCCAAAACTATTTTGGAGCTCACACAGGATATTGCGTCACTTTTGGCGCGCGCCATCTATGTTCACGCGCCAGTGCTGGTGCTAATCACATCATTTGTCTGGTTCTGGTGTATATTTTCCCCCTGTAGGTCTTCATTGTGCTGAATTTTTATTTTTACTCAGTAATGGATAGGATTTATAAAGTAACTAAGTACAATACTTGAGTCAATACGTACTCAAGTAAAATACAAAATCCTGATTTTAAATTGTACTTTAAAAAATACAAAATACACAAAAAAAAGTATTCAATACAGTAACTTGAGTAAATGTAATACAAATCCCTTTATTTCAGGTGATGTACTACAGCCTACAACTTTATATTTGTTCTTTGCTGACTCTTGGGAAAAGCACTTGTTGGCATTGTCATCTCATGTTCGTCCTGTCTTTCTTAAATTTATTGTGTGAGATAAAAGAAGTTGGTTAAGAATAAAAGCTTATTAATTTTTTTTTTTGCCCCATTATGGGTCTATGGGGCAAAAAAAAGAAAAAAAGTTGTGATTTGGGAAGGCAGCCAATGCATTGTGGGAACGAGAGGTGTAAGGCGAGCTCAGTGACCTACTGGTTCCCAGCCTTCCCTTTGGCGTTCTCACTTTCTGTGCTTACAGCACACCTCCAGACAAAAGCATCATTATTACTCTTGGATTCCTCGCTGGTGGATTCTTGTGAGGGGGAAACAGCGCTGAATAAATTAGATACTTCATGGTCTGCGATGATGAGAGAGCTGCACGGATCCATCACGAGCAAAAACCACATCTGGTGTTTCCACTCATTCCCATTCTCTTATCAGGAAATGTTACACCGCAGTATCCGTAATGGCAGTTTTGTCTCCTCTCATTAGCCACGATTAGCTCGTGGCTGCGTTTCCTGGAGGACGACACCCGAATTTGCAAAGTGTTTCTTGGATCGAGTCTTTATTCTGCTTTTCGACTGCACGTCCCCTGCAGGTGAAAGGTCAAGACTGTGAGTGTAAAAGATGTACTGGGGGCTCGTAGGTGTGTTAATCTGTCTGTTGGCCAGAGGCCCAGGCAGAGAGAAGAGAAGAGCAGGACTCGGACAGCATTGTGTTACACATAACAGGCTCTTCTCACACCATCGAGCACATGCTCGTGTCTTAGTGGAGGGGGAATCCAGCCGTGACCCAGAGTTTAGATACACTCCTGCAGCGTTTGAGGATATAGAAACTACATCACAAGGTACAGAACAATTCGCATGCAGGACACATGCTGGCATTCTTGACGTGACAATTTTCACAAAACTTCTACCCTAATAAATCCCAGCGAAAAGAGTCGGCGCTGTAAATCAGAACGAGGACAAAGAAAATTCATGTGTGTTTCCATCGTCCATTGTCACCACAGAAGAATAACAAGGCGTGACATGATGATATATATATATATATATTCAGTCTTAGTAGTATAGTTAATCTACTTCCTGGTTTCCACCAGCACATGCATGACCACTGGTTATGAATCATGGATATATGAATGTTGGTTGGTTTGTACAGACGCTCGTGTCTGAGCTGTGGGATTCACTGTCCAGTTCAGGTCTTATCAGCTGGATGATATTTATAGCCAAATTCTAAAAATGAAGCGATGATGCATTCCTCCTATGAAAGGCCACAAGTTAATCTCCTCCTCCTCTCTCTTCTCTCTCTCCTCTCTCCTACCCCAACCTGTCTAGGCAGGTGGCCGTACACTTTTGGCACTTTTCCGTTCTACAGTTCAAGGACGACTTGGCGCTAATCGACGCTACTCTACTCATCGCTTTCCGTTACGTCATAGAACCTCCTCGACGTGGGTGGGCTCGTCATAGCGTGGATATAATGTCATTTTATACGCGACCTTGGTGTATTTTTGTGGACAGCAGCCGTGGATACTCGCTGTTGCGCTGTTAAAAAATGGCGGGTTTGATTCTTGTGTCAGATGTCATGCTCATGACAACACTTTATGACCAATGATTGACCGGCAGTCTGTCAATGACTTTAGTCTCAAAAACAAAAAGTATCTTGGAATGACTTAAAATTGTCCGTCATAATAGACAGCATCGTCCTGAACAAGGAACCCTTGAAAATATTTGCAAACCTTTTAATGAATATTTTTGATGAATTCTTGAAATTCTGGAAATGATCCATTTGCCCTGATGCGCTTTGACAGTGAGATGACTTTCTTCAAAAAAACAAAAAGTATCTTGGAAAAACTTAAAATTTACCATCATAATAGTTGGCATCGCCCTGAAGAAGGATCCCTTGAAAATATTTGCAAACCTTTTAAGGAATAATTTAAATTAATTTTTGAAATTCAGGAAATGATCCATTTGCCCTGATGCGCTTTGACAGTGAGCTGACTTTCTTCTCAAAAACAAAAAGTATCTCGGAATGACTTGAAATTCACCATCATGATAGTTGGCAACGCCCTGAACAAGGATCTGTTGAAAATATTTGCAAACCTCTTAAGGAATAATTTTTAAAGAATTTTTGAAATTCAGGAAATCATCCATTTGCCCTGATGCACTTTGACAGTGTGCCTTTTGTCTCAAAAACAAAAAGTATCTCGGAATGACTTGAAATTCACCATCATAATAGTTGGCATCGCCCTAAACAATATCGCCTATACAAGCTAAATAGTAATTTAATTGTAAAATACAGTGAAAGTAATTTTAAATATCAGTTTACACTGTATTTTTCATTTACAGGACAAAACTGTACATTTCAGTGACAGTAAAAAAGATGTTAATTTTACAGTAATGTAATGGCAACCCAGCTGCCAGTTCTTTACTGTTTTTTTACAGGAACATTTCTAACAGTGTACAGGGAATGAAGGCGATAGAAAATAAAAAGCACAATGAGTAAAATACGGGAACAGAGGCGCACCAACAGGACAGGCATACCAGGCAAATGCTTGGGCCCCTCTGTGTAAAGCCCCCCTGTACATTTTCAATAAAACAAAGCCCACTAAACCCTTAATGGGGCCTCTTTAGGAAGGAGTGTCGTGCAGTGGCACTAACAAGTGGGCCCCCGAGAGCCAGTCCTTGAATTGTATATTTTGCAGTGATATCCATGAATCCCCTAAAACCCCATTAATATGCAGCTCACTACATCAAAAACTCCTTAATGGGCCCCTTCTGACTTACCTCAGGTCCACCATGAGCCAAGAAAATACTCTCAGGACTGACTTCAACTTCTGTTGACCAGGAAGTCAAGAGATCTTTGGACTTTTGCTGCAAATGGCACAAAAGCAGTACATTTAAGAGCCACCCAACAACTGTTTTATGTGTGTGTTATTCATGTTTAAAAATAAATGTCATGACGTTTCATGCACTCACATTTTTATCAGGGCTTAAGGCCCTGGTATACTTCCACGCACAGTGCAAGCGGACCTAACACACACCGTGTGCATGGAACGAAATGCGTCATCAACACACAGGCTAGATTTTGGAACGGCGCGCAAAAAGCGCGTGGACATCGCATGCACAAACTGAATTTCCGCCCCGAATATTAAGAACAGAAGAAGTAGTCACCAAGGACAGTCATCCAAGCCTCTATCTGCCTCGGTGTGGGAACTGCAGTCAGATAATCACATTCTGTTCAAGTTTAATGTCAGCAAATAACAGTAATGGCAGCTCATTTCTCTTTCCTGTGTCGCTAACCCTCCTTCAAAGGGGTGTCGGTGCATCTCTTCTCGTCAGCCTTTGAGCATCATGAGCGTTAAATTCAGCCATTTGTTCACTGCTGACAGGAGACTGCAGCTTGGAGGAAAAGATAATCCCATCATGCATTCAAATGTCTGTTGATATTTGTGTGTCACCAGCTGTGACCTCTGTGAGGACTGACACGACGAACCACAGTCACAGTCATTGACAACTTTGCTTCAAGAACAGGGCCGTTTCTAGCTTTTTGGGGGCCCTATGCGAGATACTATTTGGGGGCCCCTATTTTTTTCAAACTTGAGGTATAGAGATTCCTAACTTTCCTAACTCTGATTACCCCACAAACACGAACATGCTTTGCAAATATATGCATAATGAATGCATCCAATACATGCAAATAAAGACGATACTTTTAATTCTCAAAAGTATAATAAAATATGACTCTGAACTTGCAGTTTGACTCCTGCAGATGTATTTTTGCATAAATGACCGTGTGCACTGATGCTAAAAATGTGAATTAAGCCCAATTTATACTTCTGCGTAAAGTGCTCTACGTAGCTACGCAGAGTCCTCTGCGTCGACGCAGAACCTGTCGAAGAGCCTCTGCGTCGTCTCCGGGTGCACGGAATATTTTTTAAGTGTCCGTCACTCCGTCAAGGGACTACGGAGACGGCAAGAGCTGCGATTGGTCCTCAGGACAGGCCGAGCTAAGCTGCTCTGTGCCGGCTCTCAGTGCGCTCCGGGCGTCCTGACAGAGGCGGAGCTGATCCCCGCCGATAACGCCGCTGCCAAACTATAAATACGTCATATCTTAACACACACAGCACATGTTTAGACTCTAAATGGCCAATTTCTCGCCTCAAATTATCTCAAAACTGCGTTCCGTCACACAGAAAAGTGAGAAACGGCCACTGTTTCAACAACAACAGTCTTTCTCTCTCTTTCTTTCTCGGACGCCATTGCTCACTGTAGCCAGAAGCACAACAACCTTGCGCAGCGACCCCTACTGATCGGGCGGGAAATTGCAGCGAGTGTCCGTCACCACGACGCAGAAGTATAAATGCTCGAGGCGTCTCCGTGGTGACGCAGACGGATAACGCATACGCAGTCGGAGAAGTATAATGTGGCCTTTAGAGTGTAGAAAACTGAATACACATGGTTTGTTTATGTTGCCTATTGTTCCAAAAAAGCCTCAGGTAGATCGGAGCAACATCTGATCTTCTTCTATATCTTGCCTTTCTGATTTGTTTTGGCTCCTTTACAATGTGTCCTCCAGTCAAAATGCCTTTAAGGTACGCACCAAGGAAAAAAGCAAAGGGAAAATGATTTATTTGCATTTTGTATTATTTTATTTTATTTACTTATGATAACAAAAATGACAATCAATATATATATTTATTTTTTTTTTTTTTTTTTTTTTTTTTTAAATTAGACCCTACAATATTTATATACAGATACAGGCCTCTACCAAACGGTTGAGATGTCTGTTCATAATGAACCTGGTTTGTATAATTCATAAAGCACAAAAACAAGTCACATGAATTTAGTGTTTGTGAGTTCAGCTTAATGCATTTTTCAACGAGATATAGTGACTTAAAGTGTGGTCGACCAAATGGTTGAGTAGTACCTTAAAGGGTTAAAAGTGCTCATGGACGGCCTAATTAATCAGGAGTACATGGTGTTTTCAGGCCCGTTGTGAAACATGTGTGACAGTAATTTTTACAGCCAGTACCCATGAAAAAAAAGGGACTCTTCGCCAGCCAGACAACAACGGTCTGAGGGAAATCTAAGTGGATAAGTGGAGCAGTGATTGTGAGCCCTTACGTAATCGTTCGTCATCCATTCATGGCCTCTCTCTGTACTGATAGCCTGTGTCCTTCCTCCATGTTTGACTTCCCTTATCTGATTTGAGAAAACATTAAATTATGACTCCAAAAAAAAAAAGGATTTCAGATCATCGTGTCCAGGTGGACCAGTACAGTTTCCCTGTGTGTGTGTGTCATAGTAACAGCCGGCACAGAGACTCTACTGAGGTCGGTGTGCGATGGAAAAGTACCGCAGTGCCAGAGGAGCCACAGAAAGCGCTCTCTATCACAATATCTGGCCATGGGCACAGCGAGAGCAAGACAATGAAAGATAAGGCAGTCTCCACTCCGCTTTGTTCCCCTGCCGTGTTTGTCCTCAGACCCACAGACGACTTTTATCTTGTCCGGGTGTCTGGGTCAGACACACGATCTGCCTCAGAGCTGCACTTCACCGTAATTACTGTAACAGGACAGACAGTAGATTACAGATTGGAGCTGGGGCCAGTGATTTACGTCTTTGCAATTGTTTCTCCGATCACCCGTATGCATTATATCATGTATTTATGTGGTTTGATTGGTTGCACGCAGTAGTCAACTGGGGAATTCTCTGTCGCTCTTTCCAAATTTCTAAAACTGTTCACTATCAGTTGAATCAGAGGTGTCAAAGAGGCGGCCTCTCAGTTGATTACATGTGGCCCACCATTTAATATCACGTCATCATGAAAACATGACCCCGTTTTAAGCATTGCTGACATGATCGCCCCTGAATTTACTTGGAAATCCAGACTCGTGGGCTGAACGAGACACTAGAATAATTCAAATAGGATTCAAAAATGTCTCCGTCAAGGTCTGCGTTTATCTACAGGAAGAAACGGCTGCACACAAGGATGAAAATCCACCGGCTTTAAAAAAAAAAACACACCAGCTGATGAGACGTGACGTCATTTATCAGCTGAAGCACAGTGCAATGACAAAGAGTAGAGATGAAGAATTGATTCTAAGTAATTAATGCATATAAAGAGCAGGAAATAACATGCAGTAAAGAATACATTATATATATATGTAGAGACATTACAGAAACCGAGCTGGCTGAGAGTGCTGAGAGGAGATGAAAGAGCCACTCTTATCGATTCACTCTGTTTAAAATGATCATCAACAAACAATCATGTGGATTCACCAGAAAACCTTGACCGAGGCCTAATACAACATAAACTGACCCTTCACTAATAGGGTGGCAACAAGTGATGGATCATTTATCGATTGCTAAATTAACCCTTCTAACCCCCCTGTTGTCATTTCTTCCCAAATATTTTGATATATTTTAAATTTTTTAGTGAAGACAAACATGTAGCTGTCGTTGCCTTTGCAGCAAAAAGACCTGGGTTCGTGACCCGGTTTGAACAAGGGTCTTTCTGCATGGAGTTTGCCGGGTTCTCCGGCTTCCTCCAGCATTCCAAAAACATGCAGAGGTTGTTTGTCAGCGACCTGTCCAGGGTGCAACCCCACCTTTCACCCATTATCAGCTGGAATTGGCCCCGCGAGCCTCATGTGGAGGATAAACGATAAATGAATGAACACATATATGTCCAGAGAAAGTTGCTGCTTCCTGCCTCGACCATCAGAGTTACTGAATTGTGGATACAAACGGTGCCTTTTTTTATTCAAGGGCAGTGAATTTACGACGCCTGACAAGATCTGATCGTTCCATCAAGGTCGAAACTTAAGCGGCAACCGAAGATTTATTCTTCGAAGAGAAAAGAAAAGCTCTGCGAACGCTCAATGGTGCCTCATTTCAATAAGAGCAAACAGCAAATATACAATGAAGGGCTAAATGGCCAACCATGCGGGTAATAGGGGCACTGATCAGGACTATTTCTCTGGCTCTGAAACGTCCACAGGCAGCGTTCGCTCGCTCTCATTTCAAGGTTATAGAGAATGACGTTACGAGGACGTTACTTTGAACCGTGTTTTGGCTGCAATAATGTCTTTGATCGTCTCACAAAACAAGTGAGTGTGGGCACCAGCGGGAGGGAGCTTTAATACAGGCTTTCAACTCAAAATGGACGACTGTGGTTGGATATCACACAAATTGCAAATTACGGGAGGCTTTTTATGAGAAAAACGTTTCCTCTCTATAATCCGACATGGGAGTGATGAGGACGCTGAAGTGGGTAATGTGTCGTCCAATTACAAATGCACGCACACACAGAATTTGTCGGAGGGGGGGAAACAAATGCATGTTACGACACAGTGACAGAGGAGACAGATATGAAGGTTAGTAACAGTATAGAACAGGAAAAATCCTATATTGTAATGCCTGAATATGTAGAGCAGGGGTGTCAAACTCATTTTCACTGAGGGCCACATCAGCATAATGGTTACCCTCAAAGGGCCAGATGTCACTGTCATACAGAATAAATGTAACTAAATGTAACCAAATATCACGTAAAATAAAGGTAACTACTGCTTCAAAAATGCACCCTTAGAAAAAGACTTTGAAGCACGGGTGATTTCTTCAGCTACAATAAAGCTAGCTTTCACTGCCGCATCGTTTTGTTAGCGTTTGTCGCGTGATGCATATACAATGATACACTGCGATCTAGTGGCGGGATGCCGTCACTTTGCGGGTAACGACATCGCCATGCATTGTGGGAAATTAAGTTTATGGTCAACGCACGCCTTAAAGCAGCATAGACCTATTTTAACACAGATTTTCAAGACAAATGAATCACTCGCGGGCCACATAAAATGACGTGGTGGGCCACATCTGGCCCCCGGGCCTTGAGTTTGACACGTGATGTAGAGCATACTCATAGTTTTTTAGAATTTGAATTCCTGCGTTCGAATATAGGCGGCACCACCAACGACCGCAGATAATCACGTTATCACAACCAGCACTTACACACAGACCTGCTGCTGTAGGTCAAGTGTGACAATGTGTTGTTTAGAGATTGTTTTTCGATAAGATAAAACAAAAAAGAAGAAGCTATTTTACCGTGTGTTACTCGTGAATAATAGCTGTGGTTTTTCTGTGAAACATTTTCGATCTAGAGTTTTTGTTTCCCTCCATTCCCTATACGTAGTTGTCTGTCTATTATTTATTTTTTCTCTTAAACTTTGAACAGATGTTAGCCATGTGCTCTATAGAAGGGTGTTGTTTTTTGCCCACGTGTTTGTTTTATCTGCAGATAATTCAAGTTTTAGAGCTGCTCAACAAATATGGCTTGAATAACAAATTTTCCAAGATATTGCCAACAATAATAGACAAATTAAGTTTACATTCACCTGAAAAAAATTCCTCAGAAAAATAGTGTGTACCGTATAAACTTCAAACAATAACATTGGAATATATATCTCACATGGTATAAATGTCAGCATCGTCCCATTATAGCAAATGCTATGACGGTAGTCTTGTGACATAAACATTACCAACCGTGCAGTGTGGAATACAACCAGTGGGTGGCAGCAGCTGTCAACTGACATGATGCAGTGCATATTTCAAATTTTTTTTATTAAGCTTGCTGTTATTGTTAATTAAAGGTGCCATATGTAAGAATGTGGCCAAAAACGGTTACTACATTCAAATTCAAAATACCGAGGTCTTTTAGGTTTGGTTTTATGACGTAACTGGCAGCCCGTGGTTGCTCGGCAGCTGAGACTCTACTGACTGCAATGATTGGTAGACGGCGGTAGGTCGCGCCACATGCCAAAACATGATTTCAAAAAAATAAACATGATTTGCAGTCTGCAAAATGTTTTTTTTCATGCAAATACTTTGGCTGTACTGTTGTTGTTGGTGAGTTCAGTTTGTTATATGAACATTATTCCTGAGTCTCTGTGACATATTAGGAGGATTTTATGGCCAGTTGCTTTAGATTTATTACATAATAAAGGGGGTGTTCTATTATTCTGTGTTGTAATTTGCATCATACATGGCCTGTTTATCGTGATACATAGAGCTGAACTCTGTGGCCGTCACATTTTCCCCCTCTATGTGCATGTTCCTCAAACCCTCCATGTGAATACCTTTGCAGATTATGTTATTAGTTAACACATGCTGTCATCTCGGACCAATAAACCTGCACAAAAGACGGAGCAAATGAATGCTAATCCAAACACTTCCTTGGGAGGAAGTGAGACGGTGTGCAGAGCGGCTACCGAGCTGCTTGCAGTGCGACAGTGAGACGAAACAGAGGAAGCTTTGTTGGTCAAGACGTTCGAATGTAGAGGAGACGTCATAGGTTAGATTAAACATTAGAAACATCAGACGGAGAGAAAAACACACACAGATGCAAACATACCGTACATCTGTCTCTGCAAGTGTCTGAAGAACTGAAGACATTACATTCTCACACTTGTTTTTGGTCTTTGCATATTCAAATATGATTGAACCGAGGAAGAAAGTAAAGCAGTAAAGTGAGAGTTAAAGGCTGACGTCTGAGTTGAGCCGCAAGTTTATTCAGTGAGTCAGAGATTTGTGGTCGAGGGTTGAATTCAGGCCACTGTGGCAGATTCTGAAGCAGCTGAAACGAACGGTTCGGAGACTTCGGTTGACAAAGACATGACATGACGACAGGTGGACATTTGTATGACTCTGAGACGGTGGACACTGGACATGTGATCAGGATTTTTTTTTTCATTCCCAGGCAAATAAAAACATAAATGTGATGTTTTCATAAGCATGGCAGGTTTGTGTGAGACATTCATTCACACCAAACTGTGTCACCTGTCTCGATCTGAGTGATTCTGTGAAAATGTGACGACTGTGGTGAGATGAAGAAATGAATCATCTGCTCTTGCACAACAAGCAAACCTACTGGAAACCTACTGCACTGAGCGAGTTGTTCCTTGAAGTTTCAGCAAATGCAGAAAAGTCATGTTTTTTCAGCACATCTGTAGCATCTGTGTGTGACTAATAGATGGAAAAAGTGAAGCTCATTCATTCTCCCTGGGTTAATTAAATTGAGCAGAAATGCCAGACATTTGCTACTTCCTTCTTTTCTGACTTTAATATTCACATGTTTTTCCACCACTATTTTATGATAATAAGCTGAGTATGTTTGGCTTTTTGTACATGTGGTCACAGAAAACACAAGTCTTACACTTTGGTTTATTGATCCCTGAGGGAAACATTCTATTTCCAAGAACAGTATATGCAGACCAGCATCTTGATAAAATATTAGAAAATAAGTAATATGTGGGTACAAATATCTTTAGACAAAGTTAAAAAGTAAGTACTTTTTATTGCGTACAAATGTGTGCTATGCTGCAACATACATGTGTTTACTTTATGTATGTATGTATCAGTACAGTCCAACCACTTCAACACAGGTTTGAAGAATAAAAAATATATGTGAAACTTCCAGAAACTTCATTCATATTCATGTATTACATTTTAATAAAGCATAATATATTTAGACAAGTTAAAAAGTGAGTAAGTAAGGCAACTATTGTGCTATACTTTAACATAAATATGTATATTTAAATGTATATGTGTTGTCTAATACAACACGTGTATAGTAAATGTATAGTACAGTACAACCGCTTAAACACAGGTTTAAAGGATATACTATTTAAAAACATATGTCAAGATTTTATTTTTCATTTCCCAAAATAAGTGCAATACTTTTTATTTAGCACAAATAAGCAAACATTAGCATGCTAACACTGAAATAACACGATGAACATGGCAAAACTTATATTTCTTCTCACCCCCTGGATAGAACAATATCTAACAATATTAGGCACATTTTGTATTGAAAACAGATTAAAATTAGAACGATATTTAAATATTACATTTCAATAAATCGTATGAATTAATATCTTTAGACAAGTTCAAAAATGAGCAAGGTAACTATTGTTTTGTTCAAACTACAAATATGTGCTCTTCAACATGTGTTTTAAATATATATATATATATATATATATATATATATATATATATATATATATATATATATATATATATATATATATATATATATACATATATATATATATATATATATATATATATATAGAACAATACAACCACATAAACACAGGTTTAAAGAATAAAAAAAATATATGAAACGTTTAGGACCAAAATAGGTGTCATACTTTGTTTGTTGCATACATAAGCTAACATTAGCATGCTAACACTGAAATAACATGGCAAACACAACAAATATTATTCCTCCTTGCCCTCTAGTGGACAGAATATATAAGAACCACATGGTGACAGTAATAGAAATAGGCAAAACTGTATTAAAACGGATTACAATTTAAAAAAACATTCAAGTATTAAGTTTTAACAAAACAAGCTTTGACGGACTGACAGCCGTGACGGTGAGGATGATAGCGTGTTCATGCTAGATTAGCATTTTAAACCAAAGCACTGCTTTACAGCTTCACAGAGCAGATGTAATATAGTACTTGTCCTGTTATTAAATATTTATTCATAAAACAATCATCAATATATTTAATGACTTTATGTGTTCCTCTAACATTAAGATGAAGGGATGGGTCTAATGTGACCTCCTTTCATGTTGAAATCTTGGCTGTAGACAGGATTTAAATTACTACCAGTGCAGGAAAATGTGACAGAGAGATGTAAACTGTTCCACAGCAGGGGGGGCAACAATGGAAAATGTTCCCTTGGATTTTAACTTGGACGACAAGAAGGAGAAACTGCAGCAGAGTGTCCATGTGGTAAATTTCTGTCTGAAGAGGTCAGAAAAAATAAAACATAAACAAGAACTGATGAACATGACTCTGAATAAAAGGTTGCAAAGAGCAAAGTCACTGTGATTTTACTCAGTCGTCCTCCTTTATTCACTTACTGTAGCCAACACATTCACTGTGGTTTGACATTCAATCACCTTTGTCTTCCTATTGTAGGTTAAGCAACTTTAATGTGCACATAGTGTACAAGTATACATTTAGTGTGAGCATGTATGTGTGCACTGTTCAGAAACAAAATGCAGGCTGCGAATGAGATGACTCAACGTTGTATATGTGGCTGCCACAGTGGTGACAGTGCCACCATGAATTAAATCAGTCATTCCCAATGACTGGGCTGAGAGCCACAGGAATGTTGGGGTCGTGAGACTTTGTTTTCCAGTGTTTTAAAATATATGAAATAACAAATATGCATAAAATTAAGTTGAAATTTGGTGGACACAAATATATCTTTTAGAAATGTCCATGAAAATTAAAGTGAGAATTGTTATATTGTGCACAAATGTACTCTTGTCAAAATGTACTATATTGAGAATTGGGTCATCTTTAAAAGTTTAAAAAAAGAAAAACACTAAATCAGACTAGCTGCAACAAGTGCTTTATACAATAATATAATAACATTAATATACGTATTATAACTTATTATTGTTATTGTTACAATAGTGGGGGCAGTAAAAAATAAAACCTTAATGAATTAAAATAAAACTAAAAACACGACGTACATATACGAAGGTACATATATTTTTTTAAAGAGGAGAATTAAAAAAAAAAAAAAAAAACAGACTGACGGTGACTTTCTGTGGCCAATTAGTTTGTACATTGCGCCCTCTTGTGATGGACAATGGTGGCAGTGTACTTCCGTCACTGCTTACGCAATATCCGGTTGTGATGCAGCCATTTTGTCTGCTCGGGTAAGTCTACCCCGACGGTAACGAACTGAGTTCCACCCTAAGAAACAATTTTAAATGTTGTTGTCGCTTTCTCAGTTTGCGCTTTATTTAATCTAAATAAAGCTTAAAATTTATATATCAATTATACATGTCAGAAGAGGGCCCCCCTCGTTGAGATAAACCCTTATTATACGGAAAACCCGTGTGTGAGCGGCGTAGACATGTCGTGTGAGGAAAGCTACTTGGCTATCATTCGCTATCTGACTGATGAGCGGGAGCCGTACGCGCCGGGGACGCCTGGAAACACCAAGAGGAAAATACGCAAAGCGGCGGCCTGCTACGTGGTGAGGAACGGAACTCTGTATTATCAGAGGCGCTTGAAGGGCCAGAATAATTTCACAGAGCTGGAGGTGGTGCTGCAGGACGGCCGGAGGAAGGAACTCATCAACCAGGCGCACATCACGGAAGAAGGGGAGCATCTGAACCAGCAACTCACCTGGGAGTGCATCTCTCAGAAGTACTGGTGGAGAGGTGAGGCATACCGGCTCTGAGTTCGGGACCTGTGGTCACCGGGAGGCAGATAGAGCCACCGGGGAACCGGTGTTTACATACGTCAGGGATTAATAAACACGTTTACCACCCGTATATCCACCATCACAAACTAAACTGCTCTCTGTCGCCATCTAGTGATTGAAGTGAAACTTGTTATTTATCTGTGGCTAATCTGTGGCCAAAGCACAAGCTTTTAATGTCGTTACCTTGAATACGTTGCACATGAATAAACCAACTTCTATTTCTTGAAATAGTTGGATGTGGATGCAATAAATCTCACATTCATTTTTGTGATAATGCAGGTATCCAGAAACATGTGAAAGACTACATCAGAGAGTGCACTCAGTGTCTGAGCAGGAGGACGACGGATGATGGTTCTGGAACTCGACTTTATTCCCAGGGGAGGAGACACAAAGGGAATGCCAACGTGAATGAAGAGGACGAGGATGAAGAAGACGAGGACGGAGATGATGCTTTAGTCTTCTCTGACTCGTCCTCTCATCTGAGATCCAAGTTGTCCAAAACGCCGGCCAAGCATGAACTTGTGTTTGTAAGAAATTTATTTTCCCCCAATAACAAAAATGTTGTAACTTTTTTTGAAGGTCTCTTTTTAATCTTGTGTTGTGTGTATGTGCTTTCCAGGTGGACAGTAAGGGTGAGGTGAATCAGTTCCTGCCCAAACATGGTCAAACCATATTGGGCAAACTCAACCAGCAACGTCTCAACAATCAGTTCTGCGACATCACCCTGTTGATTGAGGGTGAGGAGTACCGAGCACACAAAGCTGTGCTGGCAGCATGCAGCGAATACTTCCATGAGCTCTTTTTTGAGAAGGGGGCTGCAACCACACATGAAGCTGTGGTTGACCTCTCTGGTGAGTACCACTTTGTTTGACTTTTCTGTTTGTCGGCCCAGTTTTTAAACGCCTGCCCTTTTTCTCTCTCCAGGTTTCACCAAAGCCAGCTTCCTCCCATTGCTTGACTTTGCTTACACTTCCATGCTTACGTTTAATTTTTGCTATATGGCAGAAATTGCTAGCCTTGCCCGGCATTTGCTGATGAACGAGGTGCTCCAGATTTGCGAGTCTGTACATAAGCAGGTGGAGGAACAGAAGCTGACGGTGTATCAAAGAGGAGATGTGCACACGGTGGTGTCAAGCCAGCTGGCTCCCGAGGAGGGCGCTAAGGAGGAGGAGTCTGGTGCGTATGTTGTGGCCATAGAGACTGATGGCAATGGAGTGGTCACCCACAGTGCTGTAGCTGTAACTACCGAGTCCTTGGCTTTTGTTGAACCTACTAAAGAGGCTTATATTGAGCAGCCACTGGCAGTTGTTGCTGAAGCCATGGAGGAAAGCAAAGAACAAGGAGGGGAGACGGTTGACGGCGAAACAGTGACTCTGATTGCTCACAGTGCACCTGCTGAGCCGGGAGAGACTGTCACTTTGATCTCACGCAGTGAAGAAGGAACAGACGGGGAGACGATGACTGTGGTCACCCACAGCGGTCAGGCCGGAGCCAGCGAGTCCCTCGCCATGGTGTCAGCCTGCCTGGCAATGGAGCAGCCACAGGTCGCTGAAGCTGAAGCCTTTGTAATGAATGTGGATGCAGACAAAGTTAACCCCTCAGATGTCATCAAACTGGCAGCTGAGGCGGCAACGCTGACACCAGAGACCGTGGATTTAGCGCCAATACCTCAGAAACGCAAACGAGGTCGTCCAGCCAAGGCCAAGAAGGAGGTCGAGTTCGAGGAGTTCGTACCCATGGAGGAGGAAGATCCTTCTCTTAACGAAGGCCCCGCAGACAAACACGATGCGGCGTCCGATGACCCGAACAAAAGACGGCTTCGCCAGCGATCTATCGGCGAGGGCGGTTATGCTCGTCTCCATATGGGGCTGGAGGGTGAAGAGGAGGTGAAGATGAGCACAAACCTGCCTCGTGCCGCAACCCCTAAGGTACATAATTACACTATAATACTCCAGAAAATCGACCTTTAAATGGGTTTTTGGCATGTGGGAATGTGATTAATCAGAATTCACTCCTTGGCGATATGAGACCTTTCAGTATGAGTTCACAGGTCAGGTCATTCACTGGAGATGCCTGTTTTTTCTTCAGAAAAATATCGGTTATATCAGCTGTTTAGCGGGAAGGAGTAATTTTTACACATTATCATTATATTTTGTTCAAGAACATAAATGTGTTTTCAGGTGGGTCCAAAGCCTGGGAAGAGAGGAAGACCGCCAAAGCAACCAGCCGAGATTCCACCCGAAGGACAGTCTGACTCTGGGGCGGAACCAGAGGCCACTGCCAACGCAGTGGAGAGCATTGTGGCTGCAGAGGTGATCACAGAGGAGGAGGCTGCAGCAAAGCCGACGGAGCCAGAAACTGAAACTAGCCACGACCAGCCCCCCACAGAGAGTAATGCTGATGGAGCGCACACGTGTTCCGAGTGTGGCATGTCCTTTCAAAGACGCTACTCGCTGATCATGCACACGTTAAAGCACGAGAAATCTCGGGGATACAAATGCAGTGTAAGTACCGGGGTTTGGCAGCATGTCATAGTAATACTTGAATAAATGTCATGTGACAAACATGCAGATTTGGAGATGAATTGGTCACTCTAAATTGCCCATAGGTGTCAGAGTGTGTTTGTCTCTATATGTGGCCCTGCGACGGACTGGCAAGATGTCCAGGGTGTACCCCGCCTATCGCCCTATGTCGGCTGAGATAGGCACAGCACCCCCCGTGACTCTCTGGTGGAAGATAAAGCGGTAGATGATGGATGGAGGCTATTCCTTTGAAGTCTCTAGTGTCTACTGCTTTATTCTCACTGTCATAAAAACTCCCTTCCCCACTCCTGGCAATTATTTTCAACGGAGCTGATGTTTACTTGTTGGCCCCCTCAGTAATTCTCTTCCTTGCCTCCTCCGACAACAGTTTTGCTTCTTTTTCGCTTGCTCTGTCATCATAAACTTTTAAAATAGACATTGTCTCTGCCGTGATCCTGTAGCCAGTACTTGGCTAGATTGGTGCCGTAAAGTGGTTGTCTCTTGCAAGACCCAAGACTTTGCAAGACCTGACACTGAGGACTCCTGATCTTGCAAGGTTGCTGATTTTTTGCCAACCGACAGTAGGAGGAGTGGGGACAGCCCACAACAGGCAATCTAACCATCACAATGACTCAGAAGCTGTTAAATAAAGTAAAAAAGTAAAGTAAAAATCCTGCATAGTTGGGAAAAGGTAAGCAGGCCAAGCAGCACTCACAGCACCACCTTCTGGATCATGTGGTAATTACTCTTCTAGGCTCTATATGAACAGATTTTTAAGTTTCAAGTTCAAACTACCACACCCCAAGTTTGTAAGCATATAAGTTAAAAGGTGACAATTTTAGTAGCACATTTAAATATCTATCACCACAGTTTCACACTGATTTTTTTTTTTTGTCCCTCCAGCTGTGCAGTAAAGAGTTCCAGTATGCTGCCTCGCTCCGTGCCCACCTGGCTCGACACAAGCAGCAGAGCAGCCAGCGAGCATCCATGGTCATAACCGCCGTGCACCAGAGCTCCGAGGCGAAGGTGGACGGCGACCTGGACGACAAGACTTCACCGACGCCCACCAGGAGGGAGTTTGTGTGCGACATCTGCAACAAGACCTTGCCGAAGCTGTACTCGCTGCGGATCCACATGCTGAGTCACACGGGCGTGCGCCCTCACTCCTGTAAGGTCTGCGGGAAGACGTTCACCCACAAGCACAGTCTGAAGATGCACCGGGCGCTGCACGACGTCACCAAACAGTTCCGCTGTGAGTTCTGTTTGAAGACTTTTGTGAGCAAGAGGAACATGGAGGAGCACACCACCCTTCACACAGGTACATACACATTATGGTTTACTATTATTATTATTTTTTAAATAACTCCACACCATTGGCCACTGAAAATACTTGGTTCTGATTGGCTGGCAGGTGTTCAGTTCATGTTACTCAAGTAGGAAAATAAAAGTTTAAAAGAGTTAAAATAACAGCTTTACTTTTGTGATTGTTGTGGGTGATCTGAAGGCAGAGAAGCAGCCTACGAATGGCATCAGTATTTCATGAATATTTTTCTAAATTAGACTGTTTGTCCCACCTGACATTCATCTGTAGGTGAATCAAAGTACCTGTGCAACACGTGTGGGGCAACATTTCACCGAGCCTCAGCTCTGAGCAAACACATGAAGAAGCACCAGCCCAAACCAGACGTCCGTCCGTTCGCGTGCGCTCAGTGAGTAAACGCTTCAGCTTCACGTCCATGTGCTAAAAACAGTACTGTACTAATTCCCTCTTCTTTCACCCTCCTGCAGTTGTGATAAGAGATTCTATGAAGCCAAAGATCTCCAGCAGCACATGAACAAGCACATGGGCCTGAAGCCCTTCCAGTGCCAGGTGTGTGGGAAGTGCTACAGCTGGAAGAAAGATTGGTACTCCCATGTCAAGTCCCACAGCGTAGCTGAGCCCTACAAGTAAGTCTCAAGATGCGTACAGACATGTGCTCATGTCCAGATATATTGTTTTTTTGTTATCTTCCAGGTAATGACATCATGTACATCCTAAGATACATGTGTGCTTATGCTTGGTGTCTTCAGGTGTAATGTGTGTGGGAAGGAGTTCTTTGAGAAGGCTCTGTTCCGGAGACACGTCAAAAAGGCCACGCATGGGAAGAAGGGCCGGATCAAGCAGAACCTGGAGAGAGAGTGCGAGCAGTGTGGAAGGAAGTTCACTCAGCTCCGAGAGTACAGACGCCACATCAACAACCACCAGGGTGAGACTCTTGACTTCCTTTGTTTCTGTGACAACTGACCTTATTCTTATAATACTCTTTACATCTCATCTACATTTCATTCATTGCTGGACATTATATTTCAACTTAAGACAAGTTCATACTACACAGTCTTCAGTAGCAGGTTTTTGCAACTTGTGTCCAAGTCATCCTAGTGTGAAATATTCAAAGAGGCGTCTCACAGAGACATGCTGCAGACATGTCGCTCTCGATCTCTGCGACGACGACAGCCACTCCAGCCAATCAGAGAGCAGGATGTGGCAACAACACTTGTTCACTGGTTGAGAAGAGAGAGAATGAAGTACATAAATACAACATAAAACAATGGGACAAAAATCAAAGCGAGCACTGCTGCAATAAAAGCTCAACAGTCGACCTGTAGATCAAGCACCTGGTTTTGGTGTCAATTTCTCGTGTTTTTTTGTGATGGAACACAATTCCTTTTCAATTCCAACAATTCCAATTTCCATCCATGGACCCATCCACACTCATGTTTCTTTTCTTTTTTTGCAAAACCAACACTGCAAGTACATACTGTATATATATTTATTTCTTGCACAGTATTGCCCAGCCCTTCTTCTGTCATTATATCAGATCAGTCGTGACAATTGATGCCGTGTAGTCATGTTTGTCGGATAAGTCACAGCACAAATGTATGGCTCTACTGTGATCACCTAATCTGAAGATCATGATGTTGGGATTGATCAGATCACTCAGAGAAATTGTTTATACAGCAGCATCTTAATCTGACAATTGTCTTGTTCTGTATGATCATGTGTATGAATTGTTTTTGGCACTGATTGTCTTTCTTGCCCCACTCTCTAGGAGTGAAGCCGTTTGAATGTCTGACCTGTGGCGTCGCCTGGGCCGACGCCCGCTCCCTAAAGCGCCACGTCCGCACGCACACGGGAGAGCGGCCCTACGTGTGCCCGATCTGCCAGGAGGCTCACATCGACGCGCGCACTCTGCGTAAACACATGGCCAAGTACCACACTGACAACCTGCCCAGTAAGATCATGCTGGAGAAGGACACGCTACAGTTCCACAACCAGGGCACACAGGTGGAGCACGCCGTCAGCATCCTGGCATCCGACCTGCCCCCCGAGCTCCGCCCCGCGCAGCAGCCGCCCGCAGAGGAAATAGAAACAGTGCTGATCACAGAGGAGACGATTGAGGCAGTGGAGGCTGTTCAGGCCGCGAGCGAAGGCTCGGTGGCCACGCTTTCCGATCAGGGCATCATGCAGGTGGTGAACTACGTCCTGGCACAGCAAGCGCTTACGGGGCCCAAAGTCGAAGAGGAAGAACAGGAGGTTATTCAGACCATGGAGGTGGAGGTGGCTCATGTGGCTGAGGTCGAGTAGCAATTTGCCAGAGAAAAAGAAAATCTCACCAAGACTGATCAGCATTTGTCACATTCTGTATAAAGTGTAACACAGTGTAAAAAGATGCTTATTTTTCTGGACATGTACATATAATGTAAGTGAGCCATGAGCTTTGTATTTACTCAGACCTGTATGAATGATGAGCTGACATTCACACTCTGCTGTGTGTGAATAGATAAACGGTAAAAAAGATTGTTTATGAGCAACAAGCTGATGAGTTAAAGTTATAAATAGGAAACAACATTTTGGTCAAAATGTGTTTCACCTCAACACAGAAGAGCTGAGGTGTTTCGTTCTATTAAAGCTCACGTGTACTCCCTCCTGGTGTCAGTTTGAAGAATGAGGAAATTAAACAAGAAAGTGCTTCACGTTTACCTCGATGATCATATCATATTTTCTTCACATTTAAGAATTTGCTTGAAGTTATTGCAAAAGAGAATGTGTTGTCTGTGCGTGTTTACAAAAAGATAACCACATTAATAGTTATCTGAACAATATCTTTACCAAATATTTTGTACATTTTACTCAATGTGGGACTAAAATGTTATCTTTTCATATCAGGCACCCAAAAAAAAAAAAAAATCTTATAAGAGAAGCCAACACTTAAAATTTAACAAAATTTCCAAGCCCATCAAAATCTAAAATGTTAAACAATTAATGTGAGTTTTAAGCCAATATTTGAAAGCTGATGTAAGACTGAATTTAAACGTAGCTTTCTCAAATTGACAATTTTAACCATTTCATTGTATTTGCTTCTCAATAAACATTACCTTGGTATAGTTAGGCATACATTCAATGTAAATTGTCAATATAAAAAAGGTAAAAAAAACAAAAAAAACAGTGATGAGGCGAAAAGCTCATCACAGTAGGACAGCAACTTTTCAAATGAATATTGCGTTGTATTATTAGGTAGGAAAAAGAAAGGTTGTTATATATAAGTCTTATTTTTCCGAGCTTTCCCGAGGAGCACAAAAGGCAACACGAGTAAAAATGGGATAGACGCTTTTGTTTTCGCAGCGTTGTCTTGCAGGTAGAACTTCCCCCTTGTCTTTTAACTGTCAGAAAGACCACTAAACAACTGGTTTATTTTATTATGGTTGTACGTTTATCGCTGTGGTTAGAGTTACCTGTTCACATCCAATCTATCAATGGAAAGGCGATTTTAGAGTGCAAGAAAATGTCACCTGCGAAACAAAGCTCGGGACAAAATATTGTCATTTGTAACCGGAAGCGGATGTTGTTGACGTTATCATCGCAGCAGCGTCCGGAATTGAGACCTTCCTAGCTTGACAAAACTGCTGCTAACGGTGAAATTACCCACTTCACACCTGAAAGGACAGGGCGGAGGAAGCCAACGGACTCGCGACTCAAGAATGGCCGCGGTTTTTGTCGATACGTGTCGTGTTCTTGTTCTGTCCGTGGGCATCAGCTCGACTAGTTAGCACAGCGGGCTAACTGGCCGATTAAACACTGACAAGTGCTCTGGTGTCTCAAGGGGTGACGGGGGAGAAATCCTGTGGTAAGAAGAAGAAGAAGAAATCAATAACTTTATATGTAATGGGGTTTTCTCTTCTCACGCCAGACTGAGAACAGGAGATGGTATGATCGGGAACTTCTTAATAAGGATTGTTGTCTTTGTTGGCTCCTGGTTTTATTTGTCTATAGGTGGTAGATGTAGTCAATGACCCAGTGATGACACTGTTATAACAGAAAAGATAACACACGACGACGCTGCTCTGCTTTGGTTTTATGGTGTGACTGTTGACTTGCTAACAGGGAGTCTCCCCTGGTCTCTGAAGGCTACACGAAGAGAATATGAATATTTTAAATTTCATGTTTACATGGCTGATGAGTGATTGCACCTAACCGGTCTGCTCTGGTTACATAGGTGATTCTTGTTTTAAATGTGAACGTGTCACCTGTCCTGTGTGTCGTGGATAAGGTCCGGGTGACGGCGTGGAAAAGCAAACAGGTGTGACTAAACAACCTGGACTCACTAACTAACTTCATTTGCACTTACTTCCGTTACGCTACCTATTATCTGCTTACTTGAAAACAACATTCCTTTAGAGAATATTCAATTGTGGTTTTGATGAATGGTGCGCACACATCGTCCTGTTTGTTTTGTGTCTGCTGAGAAACAGATAAGTGGCCACATTTGTACTTTTTCGTCTTGGATTGTGTTGTAATCTCTGTAGATGGAATGGATTATATCTATCTATATTGGTGCTGTATGGTTAGGGCAGTGGTAAACGAATAAGACCGAACCATTTGGAGGAAAAGGGATTTTTTTCTGATTTTGTGACTTCAATGTGTGATTTTCTTGACAATACAAACATCAGTTCAACATTCAGTGCATAATAGGTGATGGAAAATTAATGCAAGGCATCTAACATAGGCTCTCCACTAAGGCAAAGAAGTGAAACTTGTTTCCAGCGTGTTCAGTTTTTTTTAAGTCGATATAGGGCATAGAACATTTTAATTGCAGCCAGTGCAATAGGCTAATTGCTCAGTCTGAGTAATGAGAGGGTATTAGCACAGTAACTGACTGAGAGCCAAGTAGTTGTATGCTGAGACCTTGTCGATCTGCCACGATGCCACCGGTGCTGTTCTTACTGATGCTCTCCGGGGCGATGTTCGGTCTCGGACAGTCCATGTCTCGGGAGGAGAAGCAACAGTTGAAGTGAGTTCAACACAAACTCTTTGCACAACACTTTAATCCATATTTTTTCCCTCCTGTGAAGACACAACACTGACTGACTAATGTCTCAATCTTTTGCACCCTTCTCCGTAGGAACCAAGTTGTTGAGATGTTTGACCACGCGTATCAAAACTATATGGTGAGCCAAAACATTGTAAAATAAATAAGTGTGTTGTTTTGATTTTCTTTTGGCCTTGCGTCTTTCAAGCTAAGATAAGGCCCTAAAACAATTGTCACAATTATTCATTATTTAGACGGTACTTCAGTGGAAGGTTGTGGGCTTGATTCCCACCTCTGCTAGACTACATGCTGATGTGTCCTTGGGCAAGACACTTAACCCTACATTGAATTACATGTTGTTGGATTTGCTGCAAAATGGTGGCAGTATAAAATCGTAATATCACAAGAACAAAAACATCACCGACCCTCTGCTCCACCCAATTTGCTTCTTGGTCAATCTCAGTAAATATGTTTTATTGCAGCTATGTCAGCCCTATATCATTTATATATAAAAAAAATCTGTCATGAAATTCCTCGGTAAAGAACTGTGAGTTTGTTTGTGTTTCCCAGGACCATGCGTACCCGGCAGATGAGCTCATGCCGCTGACGTGCAGAGGAAGAGTACGCGGGCTTGAACCCAGTCGAGGTGACGTTGACGACGCTTTAGGAAAGTGAGTACACGAGAACATGGGTACACAAGGACATGAGTACGCGAGGACATGAGTACACGAGGACATGACTACACGAGGACATGAGTACACGAGGACATGAGTATGCGAGGACATGAGTACACGAGTACACTCACAAACGAGTTGAGATTGAAATAATTAAAGTAACCGTTGGACAGAGACATGACAAGAGTTTAACTCCACAAACCATGAACTCGCCTGCTCCCTAGCATTTCTTCCTCACCCGTGTCTTCCGTGGAAGGTGGAAGCCAGTTGAACGTGTTCATGCCAAAAAACCTTTGTTGTATAATTTGTTCCGTTAAGTAATTACTGACTTGTGGCACATAAAAAAAAAAAAAAACGTACGTAGGAAAACAATGTGACACATACATTCCAAAAAATGGAATGGCAGTTGAACCACAGCTGGGTATGATAATGAACACTTCAGGTACAGTTGCTTTGACACTTATGACCTGGATGACTGAGAATGTTCAAGGACAATATGCTTTTATAGTTATTGACTTATAAATAGTTAATCGCTGTCCTTTTCCAGGTTCTCACTGACCCTCATTGATACTCTGGATACTCTGGTGGTGAGTGTTTGTTTTCCTTTTTGTTGTCATTGCTGTTGTCGCCGTCTCTTGGTAGCTCTACATTAATATAAAAAAGAAGATTTCATGTGAATGTGATGGTCTTGCGGGAAAGTAGCATGTAGATTATGTAGAGAAAAACATGTTTTCAATGATAACAATATTTTGTCTGTGCGAGTCAGAAGAATGTTGTGAGAAATGTATTTATTTGTTTCAGTGAGCATCACTGTACTGTTTTCTGAAGTGGTTCATAATTGAGCTTATTGTTAATAATCCATCTTCTCTTTATGTTTACCAGCTTTTAAATAAGACGACAGAGTTTGAGGCTGCTGTGAGGAGAGTCCTGTCGGACGTGAGGCTGGATAATGACATCGTTGTGTCAGTCTTTGAAACCAACATTCGAGTCCTTGGGTAAGATCGGACTGTACTGTCAACAAAATGTGCTGCAGCGTATGTCAACTTTGTTTTCCGATAAGGACTTAACAAAATTGTTTAGGTTTGAACGAAGCGAAAGAGAAAGGAAATCTGTGCATTGTGTTTGACTTTGTTGCTCGTGTGTGTGTGTGTGTGTGTGTGTGTGTTCAGAGGTTTATTAGGAGGCCACTCCATGGCTGTGATGCTGAAAGATGGAGGTCAGAGCATGCAGTGGTACCAGGATGAGCTCCTGCATATGGCCAAAGACATGGGTCTTCGACTGCTGCCGGCCTTCAACACCAGCAGTGGGCTGCCTTATCCTCGGGTGAGAATGAGACGCACCCACGAGCACTGGTTTTCGGGTTTTGTTTATTTGACTTTTATTTATTTGACTTGTGAACATAACAATGAAATGAGGCTGATGAGAAAAGCAGGACACTCAGGGTAGAATCTAAGGAGAAAAAAGTCACACAAAATTGAGCCCGTCTTAGTCAGACTAACATACCTGGATAACGCGATTAATAGTCCGATTACTCCTGCATGCATACTGCATTCTGCACATACACCAAAGTTTCCTCCCCCGGTCTTTGACCCGGAAGTAGAAGGAGACGACGTATGAACTGCATTACTTGTTGCCTTTCTTTCGGACAACACAGCAACTACAGGAGCCATACTCCCATCTAATCTGTAACATGATGAACATGTACAGCAGGTACAAAACATCCATCTCACTGTTCACTGTTTGTTTTTCTGTGACGTAAAAGTCGACAGGAAACTGATTCAATACGCACTAGCTTTTACAGAGATACAGCGCCACCTGTGGAGGCGTGGTCAGACGTAAGTGGCCAATAAATCTCCTCCACATTTATACTCGGACTCGGCAAGCTGTCCGATTGCCTGTCTTAGTCGGACTATGGCCTTAGCTCCATTAAACTGTGCATGTAAACGCACTCAAAGTGATATAAAGAGGTAAACGAGTAGAAATGGCACTATATTATATTAATATTATATTGATATTGAAGAAAATGTCATTGAGTCTAAGGTGATACTGTAATAAAACTACATTATTGTTCTGATTGTTGAGTCATTGCTTGGTAAGGACAGATAAATATTGTGATGTATTGTTTAGACTCGGCCCAGGTCTGTACATTGAAAATGATTGAAATGTATCTGATCATATATGCTATGTTATATAAAGACGTTTATGAGTTCATTCAGTTAGGTTAAACATTAAATATTTGCATTGACACTTGGTCACAGTGTGTCTACATCTTTAAACGCTTTCATGGCTGACTAGTATTCATAGACATCATCTCTTGGCAATCCAAATCCATCTCTAAAACCTTTCTTTCTTTCTTTTTTGCCAGGTGAATTTGAAATACGGTGTGAGGGGTCCTGAGACTAGAACGGGCACAGAGACGGAGACTTGCACTGCGTGTGCGGGAACCATGATCCTTGAGTTTGCTGCCTTAAGTCGCTTCACTGGGGACCCTGTGTTTGAGGTATGCACATTTTGCTCTCCTACCTACGTTAATATGTGTATATATATTTATGAGTTTTGCAGAAAGGGCCTTTCTGCATGGAGTTTGCATGTTCTCCCTATGTGTTTGTGGGGTTTCCCACCTCCAAAAACATGCAATATGGGGATTAGGTCAAATTGGACACTCTAAATTGACTGTAGGTGTGAGAGTGTCTTGCTTTACCCTGGTACCTTGTGATTCCCACTCCTACGATGAACACAGTATGTGAATATATATAGAATTTTAAGGCAAGGAACAAGATCTTGAGTCCCAGATCTCTCTATGTTAATGTTAATAAAGGTTTAAACTGCAGGTTTTGTTTGTAGCATAAAAATAAAATGCTTAGATTGAGAATACATTGGCCTGGTTTTAAATGTATCTGCTTGTTGTTAATAGAAATTAGTCAAAATGCAAGTCAAATAAACTCTATTTTCCCCTCAGGGAAAGTGCTGCTACATTCAGTTGCAATTTAATTAACTCTCTCTAATTTATAAGCAGAACTGTTGTAATATTTACAACTGTTCCTAATAGTTTCCTGGAATATATCTTCTGCAGAAATGTATTTCCCTATCACCACTGTCAAAGAGCTTTTAGCTGCTTAAATATTAAATTCCCAGCAGCTATTTTCAAGTAGACCTTTATCAGCTCCCTGTTATCTGTAGTCCAGGTTACTTGTTGTTGTTTTATTATACTTGAACGCTGTTGACAGCCGCTGTCTATTCGTGTCTTTCTCACGAAGGTGAACTCTCACTCTGAGAACCTTTGTTCTAGTTTGGTGGTCAAAGCTCACCGTACTAAAAAAAAAAAAAAGATTTAAGACAAGTATTGACTTGGTAAGACTTCAGTAAACTGCCTTATTTGATCTTAATCTGGACAGACAAACTGCAGTGTCACTGGTCTACAAAGATAATAAAGTAACAAGTTCTAGTCTTTGTTTATGTATTGCGTAACAAAACCTTGAAGAACATGAACGCTGCTGTAAAACTGTTGTATAACTAAGCACTGAGAGATTGTTTTTCATATTGAGATTAATTATAGTGATACTTCACCTTTGCCAGGGTTTTTCATCTTCAGTTTTTTGCTGTCTGTCTATTTTTATCTTGGTAATTCCTTACTTTAAAGTACAGATTTGAAGCAGATTTTTGCACGTCTGGTTGCTTTTTCGCCTTATTTCGCTACGGAGCTCCCCCTACAGTTTCGGAGGACATATTTTTATGACAAAGTAAATATCCATCCATTGTCTACTACTTTATCCTCATGTATTCCATGCTTTTTTCAATTCTCGCTATTTGAAAAAAGCCGGTCCAGTGTATACTCGTGTGGGGCCCCTTGCTTGTTCAAACGTTTCCACTTCCTCCGACAATGGTTTTCTCTGCTTCTTTTTCACTAGTTCTGCTCTGATAAAAGTCTAAAATAATGCTACTGCTGCCTTCATCTTATAGCTTGTACCTGGCTAGAGGGTTGGTACGAGTGTCGTGAAGTAATTTGTGATTCTTGCAAGACCTCAGACGTCGCAAAACCTCCTGATTCTGAGAACTCCGGGTCGGTGTGTTTAACCATCACAATGGTTCAGAGGCTGTTAAAGTGCTGTATAAATCTTGCATTGTCCTGCTTTTAAAATTTCTGCTTATGTC
This sequence comes from Microchirus variegatus, assembly GCF_963457635.1. Lineage (NCBI taxonomy): Eukaryota > Metazoa > Chordata > Actinopteri > Pleuronectiformes > Soleidae > Microchirus > Microchirus variegatus. The sequence goes on along the minus strand of NC_139805.1, from coordinate 24,106,454 downwards.
CCTATGTTCTGTACAGCTTCATTCCTTAGTATCAACATCTTACCATTTTGAGTTATTGCCTTGCAGTTACCTCAATGGACTTTGACCACCATCAATCATGCCACTTTTGTCAAAACTTCTGTTGAAATAAAAGCTTCCTCCTGAAATGAAAATGATGACGTTAATTAAATTTGTGCATTTTATTCAAGAGGATTTAATGAAAACTAACGTTGTTTTGATATTTCTCCCTGTGTTACTGCTTTAGAGCGTGCGACTCATTTATTTTCTGGCAGCAGTAGACTACTGAAAAAAGCACATAGTTAATCACAGTAATCATTCTAACTGTGGCCAGTGACTGCACATTTACTTTTTTTTTTTTTTTTTACTCTTTTAATCAATTTCTTCCCTCTCTTTCACACACACACATACAGGCCCATGCCCGGAGAGCCATGGACTTTCTGTGGGAGAAGAGACAGCGGAACAGCAACCTGGTAGGGACCACCATCAACATCCACAATGGAGAGTGGGTCCGACGAGGTGAGAGAGAGATAGATTCGAGAGCGAGGCATTATCTGTGTTATTGTGAGAGGGTAAAAACAACATTTCTTCATCAACTATTTTCTCTTATCCGATTAAGTAATGTGTGATTTTTATTTTTTTGTCCTGCGGCTGCAGACAGTGGAGTCGGAGCGGGAATTGACTCGTACTATGAATACCTGCTAAAGGCCTACGTCCTCTTGGGAGATGACCTCTTTCTGCAGCGGTTCAATATCGTAAGCACAACACAGCACTAGTAATATAATCTCCTCATAAAGCAAGCGTTCTCTATTTCCATTTAGTGCAACAGGATTTTGTGTAGTGTTGCAGCACATGAACTGGAACACGTGTCTTTTTATAGGTTCATTATTATAATTTGGTGCTCCAATAGAATAGTATTTACAGCCTATACTTTTTTGGAAATTGAAATGTTTACAAGTTGTGGCATTGAATAATTTCCCATAGCAAATGACCCACATCCTTTCTGCCATACCAATCTGAGCCATCCTCACATAAAGAGGGTTATGTTACCTGTTAATTAGCATTGAAAATGTTTTATCACAAATAACGCCAGGCATGTGAGCATTTATTGGAAATGTACTCTACTATTCAAAAGTTTGGGGTCACCTATCCAATTTTTTGTGTATTTTCCATTAAAAGTCACACTTTTATTCATCAAAAGAGTTGCAAAATGAATAGAAAATATAGTCAAGACATTGACAAGATTAGAAATAATGATTTTTATTCAAAATAATCAATTTGCCCTTTCGTCAAAGAACCAGCAAAACTGTTTTCAGCTGAGCTAACATAATTGCTCAAGGGTTTTCCAATAGCCTTCTAATGCCATTAGCAAACACAATTAGACCATTAGAACACTGGAAATGGGCCTCTATACACCTATGTACATATTCCATTAAAAACCAGACGTTTGCAGCTAGAATAGTCGGTTACCACATTAACAATGTATAGAGTGTATTTCTGATTCATTTAATGTTATATTCATTGAAAAAAAGTGCTTTTCCTTCAGAAATGAGGACATTTTTAAGTGACAAAACTTTCAAACGGTACTGTAGATAAAAAGTAAAAACCTGAAAAACATAATTTAATATGTACTGTACATTCAGACATTAGGCATAGGCTTTTATTTTCAAAGCTTAATTGTATATATATTTTCTCTAGATGTTACAAAACCCTGATAAATCCTTTTATGTGTTTATTTTAGCACTATGCATCTATAATGAAGTACATCAGCCAGCCTCCTCTGCTTCTGGATGTCCACATTCACAAACCTCTGCTTCCTGCTCGAACCTGGATGGACTCTCTGCTTGCCTTCTTCCCCGGACTACAGGTAAAAAAAAAAATAAAAAAAATATTGGTTCACACTGGATAACTCTTTCACTCTCCCCAAAGACTCCAGTGTCTTTTTCACATTTCATATTTTGCACGTCCCAGGTGCTGAAAGGAGATATCGGTCCTGCGATCGAGACCCATGAGATGTTGTATCAAGTTACCAAGAAGCACAACTTCCTCCCAGAGGTAATCTCTTACAAAATGAGTCTCATGTTCTACCTGCCCCACAATGAGTTGGATGATTTGACTTCAAGGGATAGTTCAGGGACTTTCGGAGCAGGTTGTTTGAGGTACTTACTGTACACAATTAACTCTTCCACACAGGTGATTGTGCTCTGCCTGTTCCATGTGAAGGTGTGAGCTCTATTAAACATTTCTGTGACCAGAAAAATGGGGGGGGGGGGAGTATTTATCCACTTAACAAAAGGCTGACCTGATTCAAATCTATGCGGGAAGTACTGAACAATTCTGTGAGTCACTCGTCACTGGTTTGTGTGTCGCGTTTAAAACGAAGTCAGAGGAGTTTCATGCAGCCGTGCACTGATGACTCCGCCCACGTTGAGGAGGTACTATAGTAATGGAAAACCAACCATATACAACCCTACTTCTAAAAACACAAATCACCCCTAGTTTTAAAGTCAACTGGCCTGAGTTTAGCTTGGTCTTTCTGGTCTAATTACATCGTTGCGATCGTGTCTTCACCCCGTCTTTCTTCTCCATCCGTCCCCAGGCCTTCACTACTGATTTCAGGGTCCACTGGGCCCAACATCCCCTGAGACCTGAGTTTGCAGAGAGCACCTACTTCCTATACAAGGTAATTCATCAAGCAAGCTTCACATTCAGCAGATTTTTCTCTTTTCATCGACACATTTCACTATCTGATTTTTTTTTTACTGGTTTTAAGCAGCCTCTTGCAAACAGACTGATTAATTAATGTTCATAATTATCACATTATGATATCAACCCACCTCTGGCATTTGGTTGTCTTGTAAATTTTTTAAAAGGGGAACCTAAAAAATGTACTGTCCTCTGTTACAACCACAATATGTCTTTCTCTTTCTCACAAGGCCACAGGAGACGCTTATTACCTGGAGGCAGGGCGCACCATCCTGGACAACCTCAATCGATTTGCTCGTGTTCCCTGCGGCTTCGCTGCGATGAAGGACGTGCGCACGGGCAGCCACGAGGATCGGTGAGAAAATAAGAACTCAAGATCATTTATTGGGAGAAATCAGATTCAGAGTCGGCTTTATCAGCCAGGTGTGAGAGCGCATAGGTTGAAAATGACTCCGGTTTTCCATTATGCTGTGTACTTGCACATAAAAATAGGAGTATTTGATGATTTTTTTCTTGTTTTAAAGGTTTTTGTGTTGACATTTACATTATATAACAGCGACATTTGTAAATATGACTTTATACAGAACCTTTTTGTTTGTTTTTTCCCCTCAGGATGGACTCATTCTTCCTCGCTGAGATGTTCAAATACCTCTTCCTGCTGTTTGCTGAACCGGAGGACCTACCTTTCGATGTGGAGGACTACGTTTTCACAACCGAGGCACACTTGCTTCCTCTGTCCCTCTCTGCCGCAGCCTCTCACTCTTCACATGTCTCGTCAAACAGAACGGTAATCAACGTGACTCGGTTAAATTCAAAACTCTCAGGGTGATGAAAGTGATTACGCATTCCTGTATTGAACAAAACCTTTCATACACTTCAGTCAGAGCAGGAGCTGGACGACTCCAACTTTGATTGGACCTGCCCTGACACCCGCCTCCTGTTTCCTGACCCCGCCTTCCCTCGTAAGCTGAGAGACCCGATCCGAAGTGCTGTGGACAAGAGCTGCCACGTCCTGCTGCTAACCGGTATAAATGAATACAGACATTACCTGGTTGGTTATATTATCCATCATTTTCCATCTTCCATAAACTCTTCTTCCCCCCTCACCTTTGTCTCAGGGAGCCTGGTATCGGTCGTCCTCCTTTGAGGGCTCAGGACTTTATGGCTAACAACCCCGAACATCTGGAGCTGCTG